>NC_081561.1:16216823-16516823 GCF_022355385.1 Mustela nigripes | reverse complement strand
GATCATCAAAGCTGTCTATGAAAAACCCACAGTGAATATCATTCTCAATGGAGAAAAACTGAGAGCTTTTCCCCTAAGGTCAGGAACATGGCAGGGATGTCCACTATCACCCCTATTCAACATAGTACTGAAAGTATAGCTTCAACAATCAGACAACAAAAAGAAATAAAAGGCATCCAAAATGGCAAAGAAGAAATCAAACTCTCGCTCTTTGCAGATATGATACTTTATGTGGAAAACCCAAAAGACTCCATACAGGAATTCAGTAAAGTGTCAGGATATAAAATCAATGCACAGAAATCAGTTGTATTTCTATACACAAACAGAAAGATAGAAGAAAGAGAAATTAAGGAGTCGATCCCATTTATAATTGCACCCAAAACCGTAAGATACTTAGGGATAAACCTAACCAAAGAGGCAAAAAATCTGTACTCAGAAAACTTATAAAGTACTCATGAAAGAAATGTAGGAACACAAAGAAATGGATGTTCCATGCTCATGGACTGGAAGAACAAATATTGTGAAAATATCTATGCTACCTAGAGCATTCTACACATTTAATGCAATCCCTATCAAAATACCATCAATATTTTTCAAGGAAATGGAACAAATAATCCTAAAATTTATATGGAACCAGAAAAGACCCCAAACAGCCAGAGGAATGTTGAAAAAGAACACGAAAATTGAAAGCATCACAATTCCAGATTTTAAGCTCTATTACAAAGCTGTCATCATCAAGACAGTATGGTACTGGCACAAAAACAGACACATAGATCAATGGAATGGAATAGAGCCCAGAAATGTACCCTCACTTCTTTGGTGAACTAATCTTTCACAAAGCAGGAAAGAATGTCCAATGGAATAAAGACAGTCTCGTCAACAAATGGTGCTGGGAAAATTGGACAGCCATATGCAGAAGAATGAAACTGGATCATTTCCTCACACCACACCCCAAAATAGACTCAAAATGGATGAAAGGCCTAAATGTGAGATAGGAATCCACCAAAATCCTTGAGGAGAACACAGGCAGCAACCTCTTCGACCTCAGCCACAGCAACTTCTTTCTAGAAACATCGCCAAAGACAAGGGAAACAAGGGTGAAAATGAACTATTGGGACTTCATCAAAATAAAAAGCTTTTGCACAGTAGAGGAAACAGTCAACAAAACCAAAAGACAACTGACAAAATGGGAGAAGATATTTGCAAATGACATATCAGATAAAGGGCTAGTATCCAAAATCTATAGGGAACTTATCAAACTCAAAACCCAAAGAAAAAAAAATTCAATCAAGAAATGGGCAGAAGACATGAACAGACATTTCTGCAATGAAGACATCCAAATGGCCAAGAGACACATGAAAAAGTGCTCAACGTTACTTGCCGTCAAGGAAATACAAAATCAAAACTACAGTGAGTTACCACCTCACACCAGTCAGAATGGCTAAAATTAACAAGTCAGGGAATGACAGATATTGGCAAGGATGCAGAGAAAGGGGAAACCCTCCTACGCTGTTGGTGGGAATGCAAGCTGGTGCAGCCACTCTGGAAAACAGTATGGAGGTTCCTCAAAAAGTTTAAAGAAGAGCTACCCTACGACCCAGCAATGGCACTACTGAGTATTTACCCTAAAGATACAAATGTAATGATCCCAATGGGGCACATGCACCCAGATATTTATATCAGCAATGTCCACAATAGCCAAATTATGGAAAGAACCTAGATGTCCATCAACAGATGAATGGATAAAGAAGATATGTCACACACACACACACACACACACACACACACACACACACACAGAATACTATGCAGTCATCAAAACCCCCTGAAATCTTGCCATTTGCAATAACATGGACGGAACTAGAGGGTATTATGCTAAGTGAAATAAGTCAGTCAGAGAAAGACAGTTATCACATGATTTCTCTCCAATATGAGGAATCTGAGAGGCAGGGCGGGGGATCAGGGAGGGTAGGGAGGGAAAAAATGAAACAAGATGGGATCAGGAGGGGGACAAACCGCAAGAGACTTGTAATCTCAGGAGACAAACTGAGGGTTGCTGGGGGGCTGGAGTGGGGTGGGAGGAATGGGGTGGCTGGGTATTGGACATTGAGGAGGGTATGTGCTATGGTGAGTGCTATGAATTGCATAAGACTGATGATTCACAGACCTGTACTTCTGAAGCAAATAATACATTATATGTTTTAAAAAAAAAAAAAAAAAAAAAAAAAAAAGACTTACCCAGAACAGAGACAATTACATTGATTATACAAGCTTGGAATCAACTAGAGGTGTTGGGAGTTGGCAAGTGAAACAAAATAGTTTCCAATATGAAATGAAATTTCTCTCCAGCTTGTAGCATTTACATTTCTGTACACAGTGGGGATGCCAGTTAACATTTTATCCAACTGAGAGGGTGTTACATAAACGTGGTGAGCCTGCAGCCACAGAGAATCTGCATTTCTAAGGGGGAGAAATATCCTGTTTGGGACAATTAAGGTTCCCAGTGGTTCTCTCTTGCTTTTCTTTGTGCAAGACTCTGGGGTGTCTGGCATCCTTTCAGAAATGTGCAGGTTGATTCACGGAGCACAGGTTGTATGAAAGCTGCGATTAAATGTTTTTTTTTCTGATAGATGGTGGGGCTAATTTTGAAAAATACATTGTTTTGACCGTTCTATCTCTTCCCCACATCAGCATGCTGGAATGTCTCGTTCTCAGAGAACCAGGGGACAACCCCTGTGCCCAAAGTGGCAGCTGGGAAAGATTTAAAAAAATAGAGACAGATAAAGGAAGCATGGGCTGAGAGGTAAGAAAGACACCTGGGAGGTTTAAGGGATCGTGGCCTCGAAGCAGCTGAAGGAGACAGCAGTCCAGAGAGAGACTGTTTGCGAGATAAGAGGCTTTGTGCAAGCCGAAGAAATATGCCAAAGATGATAAGGAATGCAGCTGTTACAAAAGCGTGAATTGTCCAGATTCTTGGTTCGCCCTGGATGGTAAAGATAGGTCCCCATGTGCGCTTTCGGGGACAAACCCAATGACTCCTTTGGCCAGCCAGCTTCCCCTCTCAAACTCTCTTCAAGTGAGGATGCGTGTGTTCCTCTCACTCAGCCATTTTCAAGATGCCCTGGCTCCTGTTTCTGGCACTATTTCTTCTTCAAGTTCTCTTTTTCTCCTTCATCTCTTCTCGGTTTTCATGGAGACAGCCAGGCTTTTAATGGCACATGTCTTGAACTATACCCATTTAATAATGACATTCTGCATTTAAATACAATGTGGTGGTTGTTAAAATTGGCAGTGTTCAAAGTTTATAATTAATTGACATCCCTTGACATAGACTCGTTCAGTTTTATAGTAGCTCATAATGATAAATCACCGTATAATATCCTTCCCATAAAAGCCCAAGTGGGTGGAGGTCAAGATGATAAATAATCAGTACAATCCTTAGCACTATGACTAAACAAATGTTGACCACAGAAGTTAAACTTAAAATAGAAGCATGGAGACATTTATGTTCTATGACTTGTATGAAGGATTTTAATCATGCGTATAATTTGCCTCAGAGGTCCTTAAATTTGGTTTTAGCCCCACAGTTTACTGAACCCAAGGCATATTTATAAAGCCTCCCTGAGAATTTCTGAGACAATTCCTTCAGACACAGGAGGTTGCAAAAATAGTCCAATGGTGGTGATTTCTGTGGCGTCATCCAGACTCAGGGCTCCTTTCCCAGTGCTATCACCTTCAGTTATGACTTTGGGCAAATTGTATTAGCCTCTTTGTCAAATGAAAATGGTAATGCCAAGCTACCGTGAGGTTGTGAGGAATTAAGACAATGCAGTGTCTGGTCAGGGGATGCCCAGCCAAAATGCAGACATTTACAGCAAAGGAGCGAATGACGGGAATAAAGGGAAGACTGTTCCATCTGACGTCGACTATTACCAGTCTTCCTTCTCAGATATGGAACTTCGAGATGGAATGCCTCTTTACAAAAGAAAGCAAGGGCTACAGGGAAAGGATCAAACAAAAGATCTATGAGGTCAAGGCTTTGTACTGAGAATTCCCCTCTATGTCCTTGTGGGACTTCTGACTCTTAGGTTAGCTTTCCATTTGCCAGCCACACTCCCAACACATTCTGTTTCCATTGGGTGGTGGTTTATGCACCCCCCCCCATGGCCACTCATGGTCAATGACAGAGCATAGGGAGCACTTTGAAATATTATTGATGAAGTCAGCATAGGGTGGAAAATGGCACTTTTCTTTAATATGGTGCCCCGATGATAAGCAGGTACAGTAAGTACAGTGAGATGTCAGGCTAAAGGTCCAAAGGGTGGATTCAGCTGTGACTGGGAATGAATCAAGACGGGTTCAGGGCAATCCTGATGGCTTTTTCAGCTCCTCTGGAACCTGCTATCCCTGTTGTTTCCAATAATTCCTACTGGTGTGCAGGTATTTTCCTCTCCACTAATTCAGTGGTTGCTGGCACGTAGGTAACAGGGGATGGAGGACAGGGAAGTGGTGGGCGGCTCTGTCTCAGGAGCCCCAGGGTTAAGGCAAAGGGTTCGCTGGGAAGGGACAAGTCAGGAAGCAGCAGGGTGAGGTGGCGTGCACACAGGACGCAGTTTCGGCACCCCCAATCCCCCCTTGAAACCCTGGTTGTGCACCATGTGGACATCGTGACCTTGGGCAGGCTGCTCCTTCTTGCCTTTGCACTCTTCTCTTCCTCTGAAAAATGGGTTTACTATCCCCTACCTCACATTGCTGCGAGGATTAAATACAAGTACGTGGTATGTGGCACGTGGTTAGTGCTGCAAGCCTGTTCCCACGCTTCCCCTTGCAAACTTGCCATTATTTCTATAAAGGTCCACCACCACCAGGCACGGACCCGCAGCAGGACAGAAGCAGCGCAGCACAAGTGAATACTGATGATGCAAGCCTCTCAGCCGCAGATGATGTTTTGTATTTTTCTAATTTTATGTTTAGGTCATCTCTATACTCAACGCAGGGCTTGAACTCAGGACCCTGAGATCAAGGGTCACACGCTCTATCGACGGAGTCACCCTGGTGCCCCACAAATGACGTTTTAATTTGTTGGAGGAAAGGATACTGGAGAGCAAGGTAAGTACACTTTCTCTAATCTTCCTGCTTTCTCTTCTGACTCGCTTCTCGGCCTAAGACTGGAAGTCACAACAGATAAAGAACACCAGTGTTCCATGTCTCTGGACATGCAAGGTCCATGGCGAAGCCCCATCGAATCTTCCCAGGGGCACCACTTTTGCCTGTTTCTAAAATATTTCTACTACAAAGAATATACTCTTATTTTTTAAAAAATATCGAAACCTTTCCAAATTAAAAAACTCAGCTGTTGTCCTAAATGTCTTTGATTTAACTAGAAAACAGAAAACCATATATCCAATCACTGTCTATTTTTGTTTAAGTGGGGTGGGAAGGGGCAGAGGAAGAGTGAGAGAGAGAATCTTAAGCAGGCTCCGTGCCCAGAGTGGAGCCCGACCTGGGGCTTGATCCCAGGACCCTGAGATCATGACAAGAGTCTAAATCAAGAGTCAGGTGTGTAGCCAACTGAGCCACCCAGGTGCCCCCAATTACTGTCTTTTAAGTGATTCCCCCAGTCCCCATCCCCAGATGAAGTGTCCCGACGCCCAGCAAGCCAGCTCTCCCTCTCTCCCGCACGTGGCCCCGCACGTGGCCCCTTTCGTGGTCAGCCCTCGCCTCACGTGTCCATCCCACGTGACTCGCACTCCACCATCTCATCCTCTTTCAGGGATGCTGTTAAGAGATGCTTTCAACCTTTGTGCCTTTTTTCTTCAATTTTTTTCTTCTACATCTTCACATCCCTCTTTTCCCCAGCGATCAGATGTACACAAGTGAGTGCAGGATGGAAATGCATACCCCAAGGCTCTCCAAAGTCACCCACGGTACTTCTCGCACCTCATCTGGGGCAGGGGTCAGAGGACTTGCAAACGAGTTCTTACCTGATTGGGGCTGTCAGAGCAACACGGTTTTAAGATACAGCAAAAACACACTTTCTACTTGGCAAAACTATTTTTGTATTTCAAACTCATTTGGGACGTCAGATTCAGGTATTTGCCCTTTTGAGAAGAACACATTATCTAAGCTATTAAATGAGAAAAAAGAAAGAAAAATGAGAAAAAAGAAAAATTCTGATTGCAGTAGGGACTGCAATCAGAATTATCTCCAACAGTGGCAAAATGGAAAAAGAAAGCACACCCTCCAACTCACAGGGTATTAATAGCTCAGTGCGATCCTTGTGGACATAAAGCAATGGCTTCCATCTTTCAGGAAAGGAGTAACTAGAAAAAAGGGGACTTTATAGACTTTCTCTCCTTGGAAATTGGTCATGAGTCAAGAATGACCAAATACTGTGCAGTAAGACATAACTAATTTATGTTATCAAAGCTATAAATGTATATTACTTATCTAAAATTTCTAAAGTGCTTATACACGTCTTGCCTGACGTTTTTCTCATTTTGATTTACGACTGGGGCTTCAAAGCCTGGAATTTAAAAGACTTGGCTTAAACCGTTATTGAACTTGTGATACTCAACTCGGAACAAGTACCCCAAATGAAACCTCTTCTGTACAAAGTGCTTAAGCAAAACAAGTTAGAATTTCCATGGAAACAGCCTAGAATTCTTGAAGAAGAGAGGACAAAAGCAAGCATGAAAATGCATTTATTTATTTTTTGGTTCCTCTTCACCTCTGCCCCTCCAAACCTCAGGCTGTCATCTTAATGAACGTTCTCAAGCCTCAGAGGGAATTAAGAAGAACAATATTTGACAGGAGTGAGGAAGGAGCTAAATATAACTCCCCTGTGAGAGAAATGTATTCCAGAATCTTCTCTTTTCCCCTTCCTTCCCCTCTCTGGGCAATCTTGCCATCTTCCAGTGTTATTTTTGTGCCGTTCCTATTGCACAGCAATTTTAGCTGTTACTTGGTTGGGACCAAATGAAGATAACATCCTGAGATACGGTTTTGTCCTCCTTTGGAAGGGTCACTCCATATGAGAAAATGACAAAGGACCAGCTTCCAAATTAATATGGTATATATTCCCTCGCTAGAATTTCCATTTGCCTAATAGTTCAGAATTTTTAGAATGTTCTCATATAATTCATTCATTTAATCAACAAGGTGAGAGGTAGACAGAGCCACTGTGTCGGACACTATCGACTCACATCTTACCAGCATGAACTGCTTCAAGATCACCCTGCTGGTAGGCAGAGGAACCGGGACTCAATTGGCTCTTTGCTTTTCAGATCCATTGGTTTCTGTACCTCCTCAAATACAACCGGCCTGCCTGACCACTGTGGACATTAGGCCGTGGTTACACTCCCCTTTTAATTAGATATTAAGAACTTTTACTTATTTATAGATATATAGCCTAGTATTAGAAAGTAAAAATCTTGCCCTCTTTCCTATTGCTAATATTGATGTTAGCATAGATCAGAAATATCCCCAGGAAAGGTACAGCCAAGGGTAGGTGGGTTTTCCATTTCCCTGAGTGTGGCTATTTTTGACAAACTTTTCCCAGAACCCTCTGACCTATTCTTCACTGATATATTAAAGTTTCATTCTAGAATTCAGCAATCAATATATGGCTTATTGAGGTCAAAAGTGACCTTTCACAAATCTGAAAAATTAAAGGTAGAATGTATCTTTTGGAGTAAAATAACCCGTGATGCACTGACTGAATTAAGTAGCTTAGAAATTATTTTGCACATCCCAAGACAGTACCTTGAAGTTGTGTAATACTCCTGCCTGGGAATAAGTTGGTCTTTATTTTTCTTTGGAAAATTAGAGACAATTAGCATTTGAGATTAAGATGGCTCTAAATAGGGTACTACTGGTCATCATAAAGAAGAAAGCATGATAGAGTCTGTTATCACAACTTTCTGCTGCTCCTAATTTTCGCAAAGGGATGGAGTTCAATAAAAGACATTGTATCACAGGTTTGGTAAATGCTAAGACTAAGGGACCGACTAACAATCCATTCTGTAATTAATGTAACATATACACTTTAAGACAATCAATATGAATTTGACAATCAGTCAAATGAATTTTGTCATCAAAATGAACTTGATGTTCTAATCCATGTTATCAGAGATTGCCACATCGATGTGCACAAAAATTTAAAAATGAACACATTCCAAAAGGTGACTTCCTTTTTGATTAGCTTTTACTGTAGGGTATGATGAGTACCACCAGTGATCATTTCAAGAGCTGACTCCGTATTTGGCTTTGGGCCAAGTCGTTGATGTATTTTAATATCTAAATAACCATGTGAGACCAGGATTACTGTCCCAATATTATAGAAATCAGTGAAAACCTCACCCCAAAGCTGGATAACAAAAATCAACCTACTCCATTCGTATTGCCGGCAAGTGGTGGACTCTAACACCAAACCTCAGTTTACCCAACTCCAGCTTCGGATGGACTGGCCCCCTCTGCAGCCCACTCTTCTGAGCGACCGTTAGTTAAGCGATTTCCAGTGACATGAATAGTCCTTTAGGGTTCACTGTTGGAAGAGGACCTAGATCATTTGTTGAATGTAAGAAAGATGCTGGGTTAATAAAATTTACTTAAAAGGTATAAAAACAGGGCATCTGGGAGGCTTTCTGCTCACCCAAAATGTTACATGTAAATCATGGTCATTAAAAGGAGAAATCGTCCTACCCTTACGACAAAATTAGAAACAATCAATGCAACAGAAGTTTTTAAAAATTATATTTAATACAAGTGAATAGATTAGAAGATCTGAAATGTTATAAAGCAATATACACAATGAATAAATAATTTGCACAGGAGAGTCATGTCTACGTTACATAACACTGTCTAGTACGGGAATACTTAAAGTAAATCCAGTGATAATGGAGAAAGTCCATAAAAATTCTAACCTGTCTTCCCTTGTATGAAATTGTTCAAGTATAAAAATCCAATACAGTGTAAAATAGTATTCAATTTAGTTTAAGAATAAAAATTGCAAATATTGCAGTTTCGGAAGAAAAAAGTAAAGCAGCATTTTAAAACTGCACAAACTACGTAAGAATAGTGTCACGCTAATGAAATACCAATAAATGAGATCTACACGAGCAAAACTTAGAGAAGGAAGCATGAAACTAGCAGTATCTCTCGTTTAAAAAAAAACAAAACCTAAAAACAAAAATAAATTAAAATGTGTTAATGTAAGAGTATTCTCTTATACAGTGCACATATGAATTTAAATAAATCCAAGTCAACATCTTTCATTGGATAGGTTAATATTTAATATGCTACATCTAGACCTACTAAATAATTTATGCCATGAGATGAATACATAATTTTACAGTGTCACATCTAAAGTTCCTTTCTTTAGAGTGCAGCATAGTAAAACTTAAAAATAAATATCTTAAATAGCATTACTATTAAGGCACAGTATAAACCACATTATCGTTAACCTTTGAAGAACTGTAATCTCAGTCACCTTGTTGTCTCGTGTACTGTGTTCACTAATAAATAGTTTTAAATATGACTCTGAAATAGATACTAAAAAGTGTAAAATTATTTAAAAAGGGAGGGGGGGGATAAACGTCCTTAAGACAGTTCTTAAGGGTTTAGAGTCTGCAAACTTTGCCTGCCTTTAATCGTAAGCCACGAGTCAACACAATCAATAGAAAGAGAAGGCTGTTGTAGTAAAAGCCTGATCCTAGTTCAGAATCAGAACTGCTGACACCAGCAGATACAAGTTTCCCAAAATTGAAACAGGATGGGGAGAGGGATTAGAATGTGACAAGCTCATCAAACAAGCACAAGTGATGTGTTCTTTCCAGAACTGTGTGTGTTATTGATTGTCTGTACAGCTGCTGCACCCATTAATTCCACATCACTTGCTCCACAGTCCCGCTCATCCGCAGGAGAGATGAGAAAATCGCTTTGGTGCCTGTCCACCGCTTCACCCACTGCCACGCTCCCAGCTTGATTGTTCGATGCCCATTTTTTTTTTTTTTTGAGAGAGTAAGAACGTGATCTTCTTACCTGAAAAAGTTCTAGAGGCCGTAGTGACTGCTAAAAAAATGACAATCAGTGCTTTCACCATTGTGTGTGTGTGTGTATGTATGTGTGTGTTTTAAATCTGCTTTTAAAGTCATTCAAGCTACATATTGCTCGCTCTGTATTCCCTGGTTCGACTAGATTCAAAGAGCATCCCCTAACTTGTAAAAGGCAGTTTGCTTCCCTGATACTATAAAAAGAGCAAAAAATAAAAACCCCGTGTTCAAAGTGAAGTTCCACGGTTTCCTCCCACTTTCCTCGACTCAGGCTCTCTTTGGGATCGATTTCCAAAACGGCGCCCACTCCCCTCTCTCTCTCATCTACGACACTACTGGAGTATAAAAAAAAAGAAGAAGAAGAAGAAGAATTCTGCTTCACGAGAGCATAGCTTTGCTTTTTTTTTTTTTTTGCTTTTTTTAGTCCCTCCTGAAAAGCTGTGAGGTCGACGTTCCCTCGCCTCACCTACGACACACCGGGCAACGGTGGGGGGCGGGGGGCGGGGAGGGGACACGAGCCGGCCCCGCTCGCGCTCGCGGGGCCGCCCTACTGCATGCGGTCGGTCTGCAGCTGCTGCGGCTGGTACTGGCCGAAGGCGGCGGCGGCGGCGGCGGCCGCGGCGGCGGCGGCGGCCGTCCCGGGGGCGGCGGCGGTGATTGGCTGCTGCACGGCGTAGCCGTAGCCCCCCGCGGTGACGTAGCCGGCGGCGGCCGGGGAGGCGGCGTACGGGTACTGGTCGTAGGCGGCGGCGGCGGCGGCGGCGGCGGCGGCCGCCGAGTACTGGGCGTAGGCGGCGCCCGTGTAGTCGATGTACGGGGTGGTGGAGGCGGCGGCGGCCGTGGGCTGCACGTGCGGGATGACCACGCCGGGCTGCACGAACGCCTGCGGGTACACGTAGTGGGCGGGGATCCTGCGGAGGAACGGGACCGCGGGTCAGGCGCCGCCGGCCTCCCGCCCGCAGCGCGGCGCGTCCGGAGATCAGACAGACTCAAATTTAGTGGTTATTACGAGCATAGGGTTGCCACAATATCTCCCGGCCCGGGGGTCCGCCCGAGGGCTCCGGCGGTAGCCGGCCTCGCGGGGCGCCCCGAAAGGAACTGAGCGAACAGAAACTGGGGGGATGGTGGGGGGACGGGGGTGCCCCTCCCTGCTGGAGGTCGGATTTAGGATCGGTCAAGAGCACCGGCGCTGATCGTTCAGCAGAAGTTTGGCGAACCGGTTGCAGGTTCGGGAGGGCTGCGCACCGGAGAGGTGGTGGATAGATACATGCTTAATTGATTTTTGAGACTTTTGGAAAATTCTGCAGCGAGTTCGTAAAACTGTGCAGCAAAGAGGAAAAAAAAAATGCTCAGCGATGAATAGGATAGGAGAGGACTCCAAAGGTAATCTGTGATCATTCAATTCGGGGAGGGGTGGGGGCAGAGGGGAGGGGGTTGGCCGATTTCCCAAAACTGAAATAAATTTTCCCACAAAATCCGTATGTTTATTATCATGGCAACCCTACTTGAAATTGCTTGGCAGACTCAGCACACATTAATCTCTCTGCAACCTCAGTCACCCTTATTAAAAATAATGATGATAAAAGAAGCAGGCGACAAAAAAAAAAAAAAAAAAGGAGTTTAAAAGTTCACAAGTGTGGTAAACACAGCAGAATCACACTTCTCAAACGAACTGTAGTGCAGCTCACTCTATCACAAGAGGCTGTTGTGGGAAGCTACAGAAATGCTATTAACATTCATGGCAGTGATTCCCAAAGAGATGTGCAGCACGCTTTTTGCCTTTCTTTTCTTTCTTTCTCTCCATAAAATTCGTAAGGACACAAGGGTCAACCAAACCTGTTTGACTATCAGGCACCTGAAGGTCAGCCAGCTTGTTTATCTCTATGCAAGACAGACAGAAGGGGTTTTGGGGAAATGATGAGGTTGAGGGAAAAGGTAGGAATAGGAATAGCTCTAAAATTCATATAAACTTAAAAGGTTTACATAACAAAATGAGTAAGGAAACATTTTTTTTTTTTGCACAAATACTAACTCTTGTTATATCCTCCTAATCAACAAGCAGATCAGCATGTTTGTTTTAAATCTGCCCTACTCACAGATTTTTAATACATATCAATTGTATTTTGTATTATCCTGTAAAAGTTCAAGAAGCAACATCAAATACCTTTATAAATTACACATTCAGAGATCACATACAAGACACATTCCAAGGACCTTACTTAAAAGTTAATTTTGTTAAAATAAAAACCACAAGAGGTATTTAAATAAAAACCATGCATTTCAATTCTCACTCTTGCGATTCATTACTGCCCCTTTTAAACGCTACCATGACTATCTGATTTATTTTCATCTTTCTTTAAAGCAATCTCCATCAGAACCCCCTATATTTCTAAAAATATGACACTCTAATGCCATCTGGTTGTTGGCAAAGCCAGCTTAACAGGAAGTACAAGCAACAAGTAACGATCCTTATTTTAAAGAATTTTAAAGAACTCAAGACCGAAAACTTCACATTCAGATTTCTGAAAACACAGATTTTTGCTTTGCCTTTTCAGAGTTTCACAGAAAGTCCTTATTAACCAACACCCATGGAAAAGATGAATTTATCACAGAGGGTGGTGAACTTTGACCCCAATGATAAAAATACACTCAATTTTACTAGACTTGTAGATCTTTCCCAGTGCCAGGAGAAAAGACGTCATCAAGTGTTTCTGAGGACACTTAGAGATGTTCTTAGCTACTTGTCAGAAACCAGACGCACGGTCATATACACACTCCAGACTTTTTTCTCTAGGTCAGGTGACTGACTCACTCACAGCGACAGGTGTGGCTTTATGAAACCCGGTCCCCGGAGGCCACCGGGTCCGCAATGTGCAGACGCGGCAAGAGAGCCTCCACTCAAGGCAGTTTACACGTGGTGATGGACAGCAGGGGCTGCAGCTGGGCTATTTTTGATCCTGTCATGCGACAAGGGTTTCCAGCGGGCAAAATGTCTTTATAAGGCCAAAGTAAAACATCTATCAGTTGCGAAGTCCAGCCAGAATGAATCTCCCTGATACGGAAACGTTAACCCCTGTACTCCCAAAGTTCTAAGGACCATGGGATGGTTACCAGGTTATCTTTGAATGAAGGCTGGTAACTGAAAGTGTAGCCTATAAAAAGGCAGGATGAAGTCTGTGTGTGTGTGTGTGTGTGTGTGTGTGTGTGTGTGTGTGGAATGCACTGGAAGATAGGGAGGCCTGCTTATAGGACTCTTGTCTCTGCACTGATTTTACATTAATAGTTTTCATTTGATAATGCCAACCAATGAGAGTGCAGAGTTCCCTGGCATATCAAAACCCTACACGAAGTCTGGCAAGGGTTAGGAATATGATTGGAAGGCACAGGAAACCCCAGCAGCGTTAGAGGCTCGGGGAAAGGAAGAGTCCAGAAGACCCCGGACAACCTAAAATACCTCGGTTTGGGAAGGAAAGCAGGAAAGGACCAAAGGCTAGGGTGTTGCCTCAGAAGGCATTCTTGCATTAGGAGGTCTCTGACTAGTTTAAGGAGCCCCTGAAGTCAATCTGGGAATCTGTCCCCCCATGAGATACCTAGCAGTGTCCCCTCCCTCAATCACACACTGGGCATACCTTGAGGTTACAAAAGCACAGGAACAAGGCAGATACCTTGGGCAACTGTCGAAGAACACTGACTACATTTTTTCCTTTTCTTTTTTCTGACGTCTCTTTGCGACTTTTGACACCCTAACTGGTTTCCTCTTCCAGTCCATCACCAGACTGCTGGCAAAGTCTTCATTTTGTTCGCCTGTTTAGTAACCTGTGGCCCCACTGGCATACTAGGCCTTTAATGCTTCTGGCTCCAAAACATTCCTTCCAGCACCTTTCCACCTTTCCTCGAACCCAGGTCAGCTGGACTCCTCTGCGCTCCCTGGACAAGCCACATGTTTCCAGATCTTTAGGTTTTTGCTCATGCTGTCCTCTGCCAGGGAAGCCAATCCTCATTCCATGTATACTTGTTAAAATCCAAATCCTATCCACCTAGCTCTAGCACTCACTATCTACAGAGGCTTCAGGAGTTTGGATCACATTCTGATTTCACATTTCTCATATGTGACATGAACCCAGTATTTCCAATCCTGAATTGCTGTGCATTAAATAACATTATCTATGCACGGAGCCCACAATGATGAATCAAGTAGGCACTCAATGCAAAAGAACCTTATCTTCCACCATCCTTTAAAAATCTAGGTCAGCTTCTACCTCTTTCAGGAAGACTTCTTGGGTCCCACGAACCTGATGTCTCTTCTCCCTGTCTGAAGCCACAACCCTTCTGGGGGCCCTCAGTTTCCTTACTAGATAACAGGGGGGAACGGAATTGTGTCTTTCTGGCTATAACTTGACGGAGGAAAGAACATGGCTTTTGAGGTCAGGGAAACCATGATTCTGAACCTAGCACTAAACTCTATTCCTTACTAGCCCTGTGGCAAGTTAATTAACCTCTCTGTATCTGTTTTGTCACCCCTGGAAAGGACATTCACAGGCTGACAAGAACAGCCTGAGTCAAAGACGTATTGTGAGAATTACATGATTTATGTAAATCTCTTACTAGTACCGTGCGTGTAGGAGAGGTTCACTTAATGTTACTGCCCCTCCTGCCCCCTTAGCGAATAGTAGAGTATCTAGTACAATATTAACAGAACTAGCATAAAACTGAGCACTTAAGGGGCATCTGGGTGGCTCAGTCAGTTAGGCTTCTGCCTTCAGCTCAGGTCATGATCTACAGGTCCTGAGATCAAGCCCTGCATTGGGTTCCACACTCGGCCAGGAGTCTGCTTCCCCCTCCCGTTCTGCCCCTCCCCACCCCTCGCTCTCTCTCTCTCTCTGTCTCAAATAAATAAATAAAATCTTCAAACCCCTCCCCCCCACAGAAACCCTGACCACTTAAAGGTATACTGAATAAACATTTAAGGGTATTTCAACCTGATCTAAACCAGCCTCGAATTTTCTACTCACAGATGCACAGTCTTTCCTCTCTAAGGTTTCAATGAGAAAATGCTTCTTGCAAACAAAATATTTCTAAGACCTTGCTTAGCAAATGCGCCAGTATCTATACACCTGCCCACTGTGTTACATCAGAAATTCCTTCAAGCGAAGAATTTCTCTTGAAAAGCCCAGAATCATCTGGGGGCCAATGAAGCACCACATAAAAGAAAAAAATTAGTTCAGTTACTACAATTTCAAACCAATCAAGTAAGATTAAAAATTCTCAAGCTTCTTTCCAGGCCTAAAATAAGAATGTGTGGCATTCCAACAGAATTGAGGATGACCAGGTGTGATCTGTTAGGTACAGACTCTGGGAATTAGAGCAGTGTTAAAAACCCCTTAAAAAAAGAAAAGAGAAGGTTCACTTGGTCCACCTGGAATGCTATCTATTTCTCATAAGAATTTCAAGTTCAAACAATTTAGGCAAACAGTAATAATCACCATCCTTTATAAAGACAGCTTAAGATTAGCAGGGATGAACAATAAAGTTACTATCAAAGCATGCTTGATTTAAAATTTCCATAGGACATTTTATTCTCGTCATTCTTATTTTCCTCGTGATACTTTCTTTCTCAACGATCTATGCAGACTACGACAGCCAGTCCAAATTTCTATGTCGAGCTCTCCATATCCTCAATAAACAGTCTGGTGTCTCCATGCCCTAAACCTTTCCTCTTCTCTGTCTTCGCTTATGCTCAACTCACCCCTTAGCCCTCCTTACCTATCCAGGACATAGCACTGGTCCAAGACTAGTTCAAGTTCCATGAAGCCTTGTCCAACCTCTCCAATTAATTCACCTGTTTTCTGGCTATTCTGAATTCTTTTTTTTGTCCTAAATACCAAGTATCTTAGCAATTAATCGTTCTTGACTGGTGTGTATTAGTTTGGCAGTCTCTTTATTTTGTATCATCTACTCAGCACAGCAGAACATTAACACATGCTAATACCTGTTGATCGATTTAGCTGTGTAACTGTTTCAAGATTATGGTGAGATCATGACTAAGTTCATCACCACTTGTTAGGATGTATGTTCTCCTCCCCAATCCCACTTTCCACATAGTCTAGACCAACGAGGAGAGATCTACAGACGTAAATGGACCCATCAACCCACCATTTGTTGTGAGTACACAGGGTGGCTGGGATAGGGCGCTGAGATAGCTATGGAGATATGAAGCTCCTTTCTAATCATATTGGACAGAATACTCTTCCATGGTTTAAAAAAGTAAGAGTTGGTGGTAAGGTGAGGAACCCCTATGTTAAAGGGAGAGTTTTAAGAAGGTATCCATGGGGGCGCCTGGGTGGCTCAGTGGGTTGAGCCTCTGCCTTCGGCTCAGGTCATGATCTCAAGGTCCTGGGATCGAGCCCCACATCGAGCTCCCCACTCGGCAGGGAGCCTGCTTCCCTCTCTCTCTCCCCGTCTGCCTCTCTGCCTACTTGTGATCTCTCTTTCTGTGTCAAATAACTATATAAAATCTTAAAAAAAAAAAAAAAAGGAAGGTATTCATGGAAAACAACTTGACCCTTCCAAGTCAAATGATTATTACTCTATCCTTGGAGACACATCAGGCGGATATCTGTCTGTCTGTCTGTCTATCTAGAATCTGACCTTCTCAGGTTACACAGATGTTTAGGTGCTAAGCTAGAGAAGAAAATATACCTGAGGATAAAACACTTCTCGGGGCACCTGGGTGGCTCAGTGGGTTAAGCCGCTGCCTTCGGCTCAGGTCATGATCTCAGGGTCCTGGGATCGAGTCCCGCATCGGGCTCTCTGCTCAGCAGGGAGCCTGCTTCCCCCCTCTCTCTGCCTGCCTCTCCATCTACTTGTGATTTCTCTCTATCTAATAAATACATAAAATCTTTAAAAAAAAAACACTTCTTGAACAATTAGAATATTTAAAAAGGGAGCTGAAACCTCTAAAACTGGAGTTCTAGCAATGTCATTCAGGTAGAATGCAGCTCAAACAGACTCTAAGGGGTCAGAGTAAATTTAGGTGGTAGGGATCACCCACTTACGGTGTCCAAACAGAAGGGAAAAAAAGGCACTCAGAGGAGGAAAGCTGGCATCACAGAGCCCAAAGGCAACAAAAAGATGAGCAGCCTTTTCATCTGAGTTAGGTCTGAAAGGTGGAAGTTAGTACCACTCGACTCCAAAAACTGGCTAGTGTCAGTGAAATCTGATGAGTGTTTGTTGAATCTTTAAATGAGAAGGCCTAAAAGTGGATACACATTGCCAAAGAAAGAGCCCCATTCCCAGAAAACTCCCCAGTAAAACAGAAACTTAGGACATGCAAGCAATGAAATCTGTATTCTCACAGAGGGAAATCACACCATTTAGCACTCACTACAAAAATTTGGTTAAGTGGAAGTCACAGGCTACAGCTTAAAAGCAAGGAAAAAAAAAAAGGCCCTTTGCTTCCCATGGCAAAGTCAAAAGTCAACACTCCTCAACACCACCACCAACATCAAAAACACAAAGAGCCCCTTCCCCGAGGAAAAGAAAACACTTTCACTACAGCTCTTTTCAATTAAGTAAAAAGCACACAGTTTAGCTATCAACACCACTTCATTACTGTAATAAATAAAAATAAAGCACACGGAGGTCTATTGACTATTGTGAAAAATAAAACAACAACACCCACATCCATGCATCGTTAATCACCATCTGAGCTTGTGTGTCTGAGTCTACTGGTTACAGAGTTTAATTCCAAACAGAACTATTCCACCTCTTACATCGTATCCTTCTGATCAGTTAGCTTAACTGAATACGAGCCCTGTCAGGTTAGAAAGAGATAAATAACATTGAGTCAAGTTGAACAGTAATCACGGTGCTGGGACACAATCGTCTCGTTCACAAGTCATACCTGGTAGTTTTGTTTTGTTTTGTTTTGTTAATCATAAGCTCAAAATGTGTCTGGTTTGGAGGCTGCAAACTTGGTCAGAAACTTGACTCATCTAAAAATATTTATATTATCAGCATCAAAAAGGTACAAACGTTTATAAATATGTATCACAAGGAACATTCTGTGACACGATGATCTTGTCTGCATGTAACAAGGCAGGTTAACAGATGCCTATGGAAACTTAGGAGGGCATGATGAGTTGACTTACCCAAAAGGTCTTTGTATGAGGGCTGGATGAAGCTGTTGAACACCGAAGGCAAAACCTAGCAATAAAACATACCACATTCTCTATTTGTGCATGGTTAGGCATGCATTACTCCTACATATAAAATGCAATCACAACTTTCACTTAGAGAAGATCACCATTCTTTTGAGGCCTTATAATTATAAACATCATATATAAAAATATTATATATATTACAAATGTATATATATTTAAAAGTTCTTTTTACTAATGGTATCATGGACCCAAGTAAAAATTTTAATAAGCTACAGGTGGATACTAAAAATTCTGCAAAGTTTGACAGTCCCACAAGAAGACCCTTAGAAAATCAGACCAGGGAAAAATTCTTATGGAATGAAACCAGGAACAACAGGACTTGATAATGAAGTTACATGTCACAAGTATTCCTGCAGTTCTGAATCACGATCTATAAAAAGTTTTTGTAATTTAGAACATGCTGGACAATGCTTTGGAAGATTATGGGTTTTACAGATTATGGTATTAAAAAATTCACAAAAACAAAGTCTCCTTTTTGGGATCGCACACACACAAACACAAGTTGTTGGTCTGTTTGTTTCTTTTTTTAACAGAAGTGTTTTAATGTTCATGAATGTGGGCATATGTGCTCACTTTCTTGACAATCGAGTTCCCCAGTAAATGCATTTTACTAGGATGGAAGTGTCAACCATCCCAAAATTTCAGATGGCAACCCTTGAGTAAAGAGGGAAATAACTTAACAAAACCAAGTTGCTCACCCAAGAAAAAGATTCCCATTTGCTCAACAGTCAACTCTTATTTGTGCTAATGGCAAGGGCAGTGTTGTAAATAATCCAAAAGGTCAAATTTTCACATAGATAAAAGCCTGCTTCCCTTTTGACTACTTGGGAGTAAAACATTTCCCATCTCTACATGTCAGTTTCTTTATCTGTTACAGGAGGACCCAGGCATACCTGAAATCTCCCCCATTTTCTTTAACTACTAAGTAGTCTGTGGTTTAGTATTAAAGCTTTACCATCCAGACCCCATCCCCTACCCCCTACCCCCTACCCCCAGGCTTCTCCTGGTCAGAGCTCAAGTTTGATTGCCGCTCTGAGGACAGGGCCATGGTGGTAGAAAGAGAGACAACAGTATGTAGGGAAGTATAACCAGTGGGAGGTGACACATTGAGCCCACATAATCCACATGTGAATGATCTACAAGTGGCTAAAAACTGGACAATAAAAGAGTAGACTGTGACTGTATGTCATACCTGAAACAGATGAGTCAAGCCTAAGTCTGGGTGGGTACAAACTGTCCAGACCCCCAAGATCTACTTTTGCACATAGGTACATTTCAAGTCCTGCAAGAGCCGGTGACAACGCTCATTTAATGTGTTGGTTAGAATAACCAGCCTGGTTCAACTTTACTAAACATCTACAGTGTCTTCTGAATCAGGGATTCCTTCTATTCAGAAGCTGGGATGTGGGGGGAGGGGTCTCAAGTTGGGGGGTGGGTGGGTAGGAGGAACATTTCTCACCTGGTTGCATGATCCTTGGTTTTGCGCCCAAGTATGCCAGATTCACATTGGCTTTCCTGCCATCAATGATGGGGTTCGGGTCCTTGCAGGCTCTCTCAGCAGCAGCTCGGTCAGCCATGGTGACCTTAGCAACATACACACACACACAGACATACGTACAAAGCTCTAAGTCAACCCCCCCGAAGGAAACCCAAGAATCACCCTGGAGAAGTCATTCACGAGAAAACTAAGGGGGTTCTTAAACTTTTCCTCTTTCCTTTTCTTTCTTCCTTGTTTTTTTTTTTTTTTTTTTTTCCTGGAACTTACTCCTGGATCCCCCACCAAAAAAAAAGAAAAGAAAAGAAAAGAAAAAACCCAGAGAGGAAGAAAGAAACAACCCCCTCCCCATACTTCAAAAGTCTTCAGGGCGCTAGTAGGGCCTAGCAGGGAGTCGGAAGCCTGAATTCCGTCTTGGAACTCTAGATCCTCCCGCCCCCGACCGCCTCCCACCCCCCAGGTCCCTACCCAGCCTAAGAGGCACCGTTTGCTTTAAAGAAAAGTCCAGCCTCACATCCGCCCCGTGCTCCCAACCACCAGCAAGCACTCCCTAACGACAATAGCTATTGTCCTACTCTGGAGCTCCCGGCTCTCCGGCAGCTGAATTTGCACGCTTAAATCCCCAGGAGGCTTAATATGCTCTCTTTCAGTTCAGCAAAGATCATCTTTTTTAAAGAATCCATCTTTGCAATTAAAAAAAAAAAAAAAGTGGGGAGATGGCATAAGGAGTAGAGCCCTAGACCTCCTGGGGTGTCCCCTCCCCGCCCCAGCCAGAACGCCTGAAGACAACACGCATTTTTACAAAGCAACAGCGCGCTTAACCACCGGCCTCCCACCCCGGAGTGCGATTCGGAGGGGCTGCGGCCCCTCCCTCCCAGCCCTGCGCACCCGCAAATCCAGCAGCGGTTAGTGCTCTCCTTCCACCCCCGCTCCGCCTGTCCCCCCGACACCGCAGGGCGCTGGGACCCCTCGAAACCCCGCGAGGGAGCAGCCGGCCCTCCCTTCCCCAGCTCCGCCGCGCGCAAACTTTCAGTTCAGCCGGGAGCAAAGGGGCAGCGCCGCCCCCGTCCGCGGGGTTCCTCACATTGTCACGCCGAGCCCCCCACTGCAAACCCTGACCCCCGAGGCCCTGCGCCGCCCCGAGCCTCCCCGCCCCCCGCAGTCCTCGGTCTCCCCGCCGCCCTTTGTCGCCCCCACCTCCCCCTCCCCAACCCCACCCCAGCCCCCCGCCGCGCAACTTACAAATCCGTAGCCCCGGGACTTGCCCGTCTGCCGGTCGGTGATGACCACCGCCTCCTCGATCTCGCCGAAGACCTCGAAGTACTTGCGCAGGCTGGCGTCGGTGGTGTGGTAGGGCAGCCCCCCGACGAAGATCTTGGTGTACGTCGTGTCCTTCTGGGTCGTGTGCATCTTCGCGCCCGCTCCGCGGCTCGGGCTCCGGCTGCGGCTGCGGCTGCGGCTCGGGCAGCGGCTGCGCCTCCTCCTCCGGCTCCGCGTCTCCCGCACCCTTTCGCGGCCGCCGGGGGCCAAGGGCGAGCGCGGGGGCGAGGGCGGCGGCGCGGCGGGGGCGAGCGGCCGGGGGCGGCCGAGGGCGCGGGGCGCGCGGCTTCCGAAGTCGCCAGCAGCCCCGGAGACTTGACTTCTCTCTCTCCTCCCGCCCCCCCTGCCGGTCACGGTACAAATTCTCCGGATCGTCTGGGTTAGGATCCTGCTCTATAGAATGTGCAAGCGGTTTCCACTCACCCGGCTGGGAGGCCAAAAACGAAAAGAGAGGGTGGTCCTCGAGCGGAGAAGCGGGCGCGTTTAGAGGTAGATTTTTTTTTTTCTTTCTTGGAAATTAGGTAGGTGTCTTGGGTGGGGCGTGGGTAGGGTCGGCGGTGAGCGCGTCCGGGCGCGGAGGTGGGCGGGCGGGGGGCGCGGCGGCGGGGCCGGGGGTGGGGGACTCCGCGCCGCTGGGGCTCCGGTTCTGTCCCTCCCGCCGCGGAAGCTGGAAGACAAGTGGCTAGGACGGCTCTCCACCTCCCTGCTCCCTTCCCCCGCGGGCCGGGGGTCGGCGCCCGGCTGGGGAGGGGGCGGGCCGGACGCCTGCGATTGGCCGCGGCCGCACCTGGGGTGCCCGGCGCCGCCGCCCCCCAGCTGTTCGGAACAGCTGCTTCTCTCCCGGCGCGGCGCTGGGCCGCGGGGCTCGGGCCCTGGAGCCGGCGCTGGGGCAGGGCTGGGGATGGCCCGAGGCGGCCTTGCTCTCGGCGTCGCCTGCTTTCTAACCCGTCCAAGTCCTGGGGACTCGGCGCGGTCCTAGCCGGGACCCGGAGCGCACACACTGCGTCCGGAGGGAGCTGCGTCGCTTTTCCAAAACGGCGACGCGAGCTCTTTGCGCGCGGCCACGGTGACAGGGCCGGCGACCTGGACTGACGAGCTGGGGGCCGGGAGGCCTGGGGCGGTTCGTGAAAAGGCCAGTTCCTTGCCGGGCGGGGAGAGCCGAGCCGCGGAACCCGGGTCTGATAGTCTGGGGTGTGGAGAGTGAGTAGGAGGGTCCCCAACCTTCCTTGTCCCCCACAGAGCCAGTGCTGGAGAGAACCGGCGAGGCAGAGCCAGAAGGGGGTAAAAAATACAGGTTAGGGCTGGGGTGTGCTGGAGAAAACCATTAGCTTGAATTGCTCACGGCCCCAGCCAAGCCAAGTAACCGTAGACACCGCCTTCTATTTCAGAGGACCATAAATTAGTACTTTAGCCCCTGCAGTTAACCAAATTTGTGTTTCCTCCCTACTCACTCCTCCCTAACTATTCGGGGAGATTTGGTACCTATTTCTCATTATAAATCTTTTTTTTTTTTTTTTTTTCTTTCCCGAAGCATTTCCTTTCTTTTGAATTGCAAGACTGTTTAGTGACTCGACCTCAACTGTTTTACTAGGATGTACTGTAATTGTAAAAAGGGTGATTTTGGAAATCGACTTGTTACATAACCACTGGTTTCTAGCAGACCTTTAAAGCCTTTGTAGAAAATGCAGACTTGAGTGCAACCCCTATATATTTATTTTTTTTAATATCAGCTTTTTGCAACTTCTTTTTATCAAGAGTACATTCAATTAAGCATAAAATCCTTGTCCTATCTGAGGTTTGGAAGAAGGTATTTAATGTGAGCAGAATGTCCCCCCCCCCACCCCCTCCTTTTGGAGCATGAATTGCTTTTAAGTCATTTCCATCAGGAGCCTCTGCTGAAGTCCATACATTAGTTGCCCCTGGGCGGCACCATTTATTCCCTTTAAAGCAGGTCAGTATGTTAACCTATTAGAGAAGCACATATTTGTGTTTCTGTTTCCAGGGCACCTTTGCAGTCAGCCCAGAAGGATGAGATACATTGCACTTGCCGAAGGGAACGGGAACGCACATATCCTCGAGCTTTTCACCTTGTTGCCTTCTGCATGAAGTTGGCCTTTTGGGGTCGTGAGTTCCTTTAAGTTTGAACCCCCAGTGGCTGATATGGAGAAATGAAAAATCTAAAGGTTTTTGGAGAATTTTTTAAAAATCCAATTGAAGAAAAACAAGGTACTTTACAGGCATATGAGAGCCAGAAAGGGAAATTTTAAATAGCACTCTCTCCTATTGCTTAAGCAGAGTACGTTTCAAAGGGACTCTGTGTACTGGTGTGATGAAAGGTAATTTTTAAAACTTAGAGAAACAAAGCAGCCTATGAAACAAAGGAGGCATGTTTTTTAATATTCAACATCCATCTTGCTGGGTCACTGAAGAATTACTGTAGTTAGGATGAGGCTCAGGCAAAAACTCTTTTGTGAGGGAGAAGCTATTACAGAGAAGCCTGGGGGAGAAGAGTGACGTTGGCAATTTCACCTCTCTTCCCACCTGGATGAGGAGCCCACCCCGGAGGGAACTGTGATGATATCAGAGATGAAGGATGTCTGGGAATGTAGCCAGCAGCTTGGATATTCACTAAGGAAAGTGGTGAGATCTACAAGGAAATTCTGATCCCAGGTCGGGATCACCGTGACATAGAACTCGGCTTCTGGAAACAAGATGCTTCCCTGCTGTAGTCCCAGAGAAAAGAATTCAGACCTCCTCCCTGTACCCCCTGCAGCCCCTGACTGGTGTGTTTTTATTCTTCCAACTGAGCAGTAAATATCTGATTGCTTGGTTTGAAACTTTGTTCATTCCGTATGAAATGATGCCTGAGTAGTCCCGATTTTGAATTCCACAGATAATTAAAACATTACTAATCATTTGGTGTTATGTGATTGACGGAGAACAAAGGTGAGGAGGAAGAGAGATTCCTTATTTTCCATATTTAAATAGAAGCCATAATTCCTACCCCCATCAGCCTGGCAAACCACGGAGCGCCCCCCACAGGCAGGCACTGGGCTAGAGCGAGGCATTGTTGAAAACTGGGTGTTTGTTCTCCATCCCCACAAAGGTGGGTTCAGTTACAAGGGCCAGGACCATTCTTAGTGGATTTGTGAACCTGAGCCATCAGACCATGTAGCCTTGGGGCTGTAAAAATCTTCCTGAATTCAAACGTTCAAGGTTATTAAGTACCAAATATTTCTGTATAATTACCCATTACAAAGTCAAGTTTGAAAAACAATACTTGAGTAATCCTTTTGCTTTCTCAGCTGCTCTTGGCAGAGAAGAACACTTGTATATTCACAGACCTTGTGCAATCTGATGTGTACTTCTTTGGAAAGAAAGAACCATAAAATACTTTAAAAGTTATAAATAGGTTCCAAGCTTGTCATATCCAAATTAGTACATATGGATGGCCTGAATCTTTTCCTACTCCATGGCAAGATCGATATTATTTTATTACTCACAGTAAATTATTATCCACTCTGTTCAGACTCTTTATTTGGCTATTAAGGGACAGAACCAAATGGACAAGTTTTACATTCTTTTATCCACTTTCTGCTCCCCATCCCCTTAAACTAATCCTGGAAATCATCTCCAGGGCCAAGACTTATGAAGACTTTTGAGAATAGAGAGTACTGTTTTATGAAGGTAGAGAAGCACTCTTTCCACGCATGGAGGTGTCTGCTCCAGGAATAGCACGCTTTGGATAGTAAGTCACCTGCAGGCAGGGTTGGGCTCTCGGATGTCACTGTATTTCCTGCAGGTCAGTGAGATCCTCCACATAGTTCTACCCATACAAACACTGAAGAAGTATTTACTTGCATATTGGTATGTTAAATCTATTTACCAGCAAACTTGATGGGGGAAAATACTTCTTTAAAAGATTTTATTTACTTGAAAGAGAGAGCACGTGCGTGCGTGAGCATGAACAGGGGTGAAGGGGCAGAGGGAAAAGCAGGCTCCCCAGTGGGCCCCATCCCGGAACCCCGAGATCATGACCCAAACTGACTGCAGATGCTTCACCAACTGAACTACCCAGGCATCCTGAAATACATTCTTTTTTTTTTTAATTTTTAAATTTTTAATTTTTTTATAAACATGTATTTTTATCCCCAGAGGTACAGGTCTGTGAATCGCCAGGTTTACACACTTCACAGCACTTACCATAGCACATACCCTCCCCAATGTCCATAACCCCCCCCCAAAACCCCTCCCCCCAGCAACTCTCAGTTTGTTTTGTGAGATTAAGAGTCACTTAGACTCAGATCACTCAGATCACTACGTTTGTATCTTTAGGGTAAATACCCAGTAGTACAATTGCTGGGTCGTAGGGTAGTTCTATTTTCAACATTTTGAGGAACCTCCAAGCTGTTTTCCAGAGTGGTTGCACCAGCTTGCATTCCCACCAATAGTGTAGGAGGATTCCCCTTTCTCCACATCCTCGCCAGCATCTGTCACCGAAATACATTCTGGATTAGAACTGACCACGTGCCTTGTAGTTAGGTCAGATTACTGGTTGTTTCATTTCATTTTTGTTTTGTTGTTTTGGAAAAACAAGAATACGGCTTCAGTGAGATTTTTGTGTTTTGGTCCTTTGGAAACATCTCTCTTCATTTGAGAGCCTGTGTGTGCGTTCTGATATAAAACTAACAGGTTTCCTGCCCCTTTGAGAAGTCCCACGATCATCTGTATTTCTGTTTCTCTCTGGGTGGGTTGGTAATTTTGTCTTAGTAACAGATAACAAATGTGGTAATAGGTTATGCTGCTATTTTAGTGTGTGGAAGAATTGGCAGTCAGAAACCCAGTCAGTTCAGCTCACATCCACCTCTGGGCAAATTCTATTCATGCTGCATTAAACCACATCTAAGCTGGTAAGTAAAGTGAAATGGAAATTTGTAACTTTTATTCACTCATGCTCCTTTCACATCAACATCCAGAAAACAGGAAGCAGGACAGGGTTCCTCGGAGAACAAGGGAAAGGCAAACATCAAAGTCAGAGGGACAGAAGGAGCTCACTGCCAACTTCTCACGACCAACAGTGGCCCCTGCCCTCCGGAGAAGTGGCATTAAGTGTATGCACCCTTGAAAATCCTATTATAGAAGTCTGAAAGGCAAGGCAGAGAACGCAAACATTTAAAACCCGCTCGGTGCTTCTTCCCATTTTAAATTCAGGGAGTACTTTGGCTTTAAGTCTTTAAACAGTGAGCCTCTGAATTGCCAAGTTATTTTTACGGAGTGGATGATACTCTCCAAATGTATTGAATGACTCTCTCTTGATGACAGATTCATTCTAATGATGTTGCCTGTGTGCTGAGCAGAGGACACAATGTGGTGGAAATAGCCCTGAGTCCCCAGACCTAGAGGCTAGCCCAGGCATTCTTGAGCCGTATTCGAGACCTTGTTTGGCTCCCTCCATGAAAACGTCTGAAGGCAGTTCGAAAAATCTGCAAGTCTTCCCTGAGTGGACCCCTTCTAGAATGGGGGACGCCAGTCTGATCCTTTATTTACAGTTATGTTTAGAGTGTCACCTTGAATTGATGAGACAACCCAATGCTAGCACTTGAATGTTCTTTACTTTTTAAACTGCTTGAGATCATTTTGTGAGACTGATATTTTCTCTGCTAACCAAAGAAAGGCACGTTCATCACAGAAAATTTTAAATGCACAGAAAGACATACAAAGAAGTAAATAAAACCCCTCACAATCCACAGTTCTGTTCAGAATAATATGACATTTTAGAATGTCTAATATCGGGTCATTTCTTATACATAAACATCCACATATAAGTGTACAAATATGAGCTACCCTTTACATTCTATTTTACTATAAGCTTTTTTTCACCCAGTAGTCTATGGTGAATATTTCTATTATTAGTTTCTTCAGTTCATTTGAAATGCCTAAAGAGCATTTTACATGTCACCGACCCACGGTTTGTTTAAGCAATCCCTGTTTGTTGGGCATTTACGTTGTTTCCAAATTTTCCCTCTTATAAAGGGCTCTGAAATTAATATCCTATAGATAAAACTTTTTTTTAAAGATTTTATTCATTTATTTGAGAGAGAGAGAATGAGCCAAGGTGGGGAGGGGCAGAGGAAGAGGGAGAAGCAGACTCCCCGCTGAGCAGGGAGCCTGATGCAGGTTTCAATCCCAGGACCCTGAGATCATGACCTGATCAGAAGGCAGATGCTTAATCTGCCACCAAAGGTGCCCCTAGATAAATCTTTAAAAAAATATATTTACTGGGGCGCCTGGGTGGCTCAGTGGGTTAAGTCTCTGCCTTCAGCTCAGGTCATGATCTCAGGGTCCTGGGATCGAGCCCCCCATCGGGCTCTCTGCTCAGCAGGGAGCCTGCCTCCCCCCACCCTACCCTCCGCCTGCCTCTCTGCCTACTTGTGATCTCTCTCTGTCAAATAAATAAATAAAATCTTTAAAAAATTTTACTTATTTATGAGGGAGAGCAAGAGAGCATGAGGTGGGGAGGAGCAGAGGGAGAGGGAGAGAGAGAATCCCAAGCAGCTGTCCAACACACCCACCCAAGAGCCAGACAGGGGCTTGATCTCATGAGCCTGAGAGCATGACCTTCAGAATCAAGAGTTGGATGGTTTAACTGACTGAGCCACTCAGGCACATTATCATTGAAAATCGGCTCCTTTAATCACATCAATTACCGCTATCAGGGTAGTGACTTCCCTTTTTGTCTGCTGGTCCCTTGACACAACCTTAGGTGGCAGCGGTTTTCTGTGACTCTCACTGTGTCTCCTGGCGTAGAATTTCTCTTTGGAACCAGGACCTCTACACACACAGGGCCCAGAGTTGCAGGGGTGAGAAGGATAAACCTCCCAGAGAGTCATGGGGCGTGGGGGTGCGAATCAAGGCCACTCATGAGTCACCCATTGGTTCCGGGTTCACCTTGCACCTACTGGGAACTGGGGTACAGTTAAAAAAAAGAAAAAAAAAAGTATTTTGTCTTTGTCTTCTGCTCCTGGCAGGGCACTTCTAAAATCTTTGCAATCTACTGTCTTTTGTATGCTAATTAGATGACCCAAGGAAGGAGACTCTATAGTTTCCAACTAGGGTTTAGACACTAGAAAAACCTAACCTTGATTAAAGGGGTAGAACTCTCAGCCCCACCCATCCTCAACCTCTAGGGAGGAGAGAGGGGTGGAAATTCAGTTCAACCACCAATGGCTAGTGGTTTTAATTGATCATGTTTATATAATGAAACCTCCCTAAAATCTGCTAAACTTCAAGTTTCGGAGAGCTAGGAGACTGGCATATCTGGAGAGGACATGAGACTCGGCACCCCCGTCCTCCCCAATACTCCGCTCGGTGCCTCTCTTCCATTTGGCTGTTTCTGAGTTGTATCCTTTGTAATAAACTAGACGTCATAGTAGAGTACTTTACTGAGTTCTGTGAGCCTGAGGGGGTGATTATGAGAACTTCTGATTTGTAGCCAGTAAGGCAGAAGTGTGGGTCACCAGGGACCTCATTTGCTCCTGGTGAATGAGGTGGGGGTGGGGTTTGTGGGAAGGAGACCTTGAACTGTGGGGTCTGTGCTAACTTAGTAGGCACTTACCTTATGGACAGATCAATTCTGCCAATATTTAAATTTAAAAGATTTTTGGTTAGTGGTTTTTAATTATTTTCTTACTCCAACAAAGTAGTCATCACTCTCAAGCATGAGCTCTGGAGTCCCACGAATGGATGTGTTCATTAAGGTCTTTTCAGTTTGAATGAGCAAGAATGTTAAGATCTTTGTAGCATTTTTCAACCTCTGAAATCTTTGCTTATCAATTACTGCCCCCCTACCACTCCAGCCAACAGTAGGTTTAAAAAAAAAAAAGTCCGTCTTCCTTTTTAAGTGTGTCCATTAGCTTAAAACCAAGGGGAGTTTTTATGGAGTTTTTTTTAGGCTCTTTATCTTTACTTTTCTCTTATCTGCTACCTACCTCCCAAATCTCAGTATTCTTAGCAGACCAAACTCTGATCTCTGTTTCTTCTGCCCAGTGAAACTGACATTTTGTGCTTGGGCCCCCTTTCCCTGTGCCAAGGATTGGAAAATAACTTCAGGGAAAAATCTGGAGTGAATATTGGACTCCTTTCGGCAATTCCCATTCTCCTGAGATCTGTATGCCTGCAGTGCTTGCGGTCCAGTGCCTTCCAACAGTTGTTTTATATATTGTGTTCAGTGTTTCTAGCTCTTAATTTTTTGATGTGAATTTAGTGATACCAGTTACTTTGTCAGGGCCGGAACCAAAATTCCTTTGCATCAATTATAAATATAGATACTTCTGGTGAAAACTCCCTTACACTAAAAATATTTATGTATTTCTTTATTTTTTTAAACTCATCAAACAAACGTATCTTGAGGCTTGTTTTATAGCAATTAGCGTACTGACGTGGTGTTTCCAGCAGACTCTTACGAAGAACGCAGGAGATTTTCCTTTTTCTGTTTGGAGGGTACATATTCATACAGAAAAAATGTATTCGAGTACTTAAATATCTTCTTCACACTCAACTTCTGCCTTAGCCGAAAGACAAAAAACTATTCATTTTCACAATTGGATTTTGAAATACCAAAGCAATAAAATTAAAAAAAAATCATGGGTTTATCAAAGTCAGCATCTTTTATCTATCCCCTTCTGGGCCAGTTGTAGAAAATTGATTTTAATAGAGCATATGGTTATTAATCACAGTGCTCAGGAACAGTGGAAGGGAACTAAGCCTAGCAACATGGACAAAATGACACTGCAAATCTGTCTTTCAAGGCTCAAGTGTAAATCTTGACTGCCTCAGACATCTTTTTCCTTTCTGCACAGATAATGTAGATTTGTTCTCTGCAAATGTAGTTGGTGGCCTCCAAGCATGGGGATTGTACACTCAACGATATCAGCATTTGCCACCACGGCTTAGGGCTACAGTGGGAATTTTATAAGACAACGTGAGAGAGAGGAGCCAGAAGTGTCTTGCAAGGCCATGTATGCTCCCCGGGCTATCCACGCTGGATTGAGGAGGGACACAAAAATAGGGATTGTATCTGTTTCTAGGCATGTTTTGCCAGATGATTCGAGTGCTCTTACCCTGGTTTGGCTTTCTCTTTGGCTTTAAAGTATCGTTCCGGATGTCTTCTCGGACATCTTGATCTTTCCTCAATCGGCAACATTCCTGCCTCACCCCAGGTCTGTGTCCTTGCTGTGAGAGGCAACTCGAGAAATTTGGAACTAGGTGGGAAAAACAGAAGAGACAGCAGAGCGACCAGTTGATGGACTGCCGGAGTGTCAGGGAAAGCAGGCGCTCTCCCCGTATACGCAGACCGCTCCAATTAGAAAGTAATTCATCAGTCTCTGACAAAGAGACAAGTGCCAGTAAATTAGCAAAAGAGCACGCTCAAGAGTTGAACACAATCAGGGTTTCTGTCAGCTTCTCCTGGTGGTTCTAGGGGGATCTTGTGCAAATCAAGAAGTCTTTCTGCACTGTTTTAAGTCACATAAACAGTAAAAGTAATGTTTTAAAGATTGATGCACATATATATGGATTTATAGTTGTGATTAAGAGATCTCTTTTTTTCTGTGTACAAAGCAAAGCAATTTATCTAATTATGCCTACAAAAACACGGTGAAATAACCCAAACGTTTTATGAAAATAATTTGTTTTATCTGTTCTGTTTCCATTTATATTACCGTGTGAATGTACTTGGCCTCCATTTGTATATGGAAGAGTGACATTTTCTATTCGCACCAAGATTCCATATCAGTGTAGGATGTCATAATTAAAACAGTTTTCTTTTCACTTCAGAGGACCATTTAAGAGATGAATCAGTGGCATAAAACTTATTTACCTTAAGTAACTAATTGCACAGTTGGTTATTTTTTAAATCTCTGAAGGATGTTTATAAAATATTTTTCCTCACAGCTTTAAAAACAGATCTTTTTTTTTTCTAATTGTATTTCTCTTCCAGTTTCAAGTTTCCTTTTCTTTGTTTTATATCCTTATGGATGAAACGATCACTATTTTTTTTATTACAAAAAAAAGACCAACGAGTAATTTCACATGAAAAATGCAAATAAACATTTTCTCAGGATGCATTGTACTTTGCAAGCAATATCATAGTACCATGTACCAAAATTAATGATCCTAGTCCAAATATTATATATAGGTATAGGCATTAAATATTTACTTTTTCTATATATATACTTTCTAGATACAGTATATGTATTTATATATTATAAATATTATATCATTATTATAAAAATGTATACATTTTTCCTTGTCAAGGAAATTGAGGCATCATTGTCTCAGCCATAAGTTTGGGAAGGATAAAATATTAATGACTAGTAAAATACCTTAGGTTTGGAGATTTTTTTTTTTTTTCAAATGTTAGAAGACCTGAGACTACCCTTTATTTTCCTGGAACTATCCTGGATACTTTCCACAAAACTCTTTACATGCCAAAATGCATGGGTGAAGGATTTCCAGAATCATCCTCAGATCATACTGAGCTATAGACAAGACAGGTTAAAAAGATAGGTTACTCTATTTCATCTCTTATCGGTTTAAGGAAGAGAAGAAATTTCCTGAAAGTGTTTAGTGTGTATGATTTCTCTGCCACTCTTTTATTAATATTAATTAGGTGTATACACTTGTGTTATTTTATCATAGGTCAGCAAAACCTTGTCCAACTCCAACTAGTCTAACCAGGATGAAAGGGGAGAACATGAAGATTTCAAAAGAAATAAAATTTTAATTAACTATAAGTGGCAAGTAAAAAGCAGGAAGAAAGGGCTGCATTTTCCTCACTTTGAAATCAACAAGCTGCTCAACATTATCCACTGATACACGTGAGAACCAAAGGATGTGTCCCAATAAAAGGGTTCCATCTGGAGAAGTTGCCTACACTAGTGGAAAACTCTATAAAATGTGCAATGTGCTAGGAGTGTTCAGAACTTCCAAAAAATATCATGTATTTTTCTTGGTCAAGAGGAATCTAAGGGTCTAAACACTTAGTTTCAGAACATGTTGGTGGAGGAAAAGTACTTTAGCAATGGCAGAGCAAAGACCTTTGAAAATATGTTCTCGCATAAAGACAACAAGAATATTGCCCCACCAAAAATCATCAAAATTAGTGTTTTCAGAATACTGGAAATTTTTATCTTCTTCCCAGTTTCATAGTCATCTTGAAGACCAATAGTGTTGCAATCACAGCAGGTGTGAAGAACAGCAGTCCGGCAGCTGCTAGAAGGGACAAAATGGTGTTAGAGCACCCACCCCCCCAACCTCCAAAGCACCAGTCCCAGAAAATTGTCATTATTTGACCTTTCTTTTTTTTTTTTTTTTAAAGATTTTATTTATTTATTTGTCATAGAGAGAGAAGCGAGAGCAAGCACAGGCAGACAGAGTGGCAGGCAGAGGCAGAGGGAGAAGCAGGCTCCCTGCCAAGCAAGGAGCCCGATGTGGGACTCGATCCCAGGACGCTGGGATCATGACCTGAGCCGAAGGCAGCCGCTTAACCGACTGAGCCACCCAGGTGTCCCTATTTGACCTTTCTGATGGCTCCTTGAAAATCTCCATACGCAGAGCTTGTCTTGGCTTGACCTCACACAGAACTCACCCAGTGCAAGCAGTTTTTTTCCCCGGGGGCCCTTGTCAAAAAATGTCATGGCAATTGTTTAACAGGATAGCTGCCTGAGGTCGTGGTAACCAGCAATGTCTAAAAAACTTAAAAGAAGAAGCCTGGGAATGAGATGTCCATAGGGAGGTTTGCAAAAACTCTGCCATATTCTTAAGACTCTAGGAGACCACATGCATAGGCAAAGTGGTGCACGTGCCCAGGAAAAACCCATGAAGACCCCAATATCTCACTTTTGGCTGACGTTGTGCAAGCAGGAAGTAGAGGCTAAAGAGTTTTTAATTCTTGCATCACTGAATGCCTATCTCAACAGGACACAGAGCTTCTTAGGAAAGGTTGGGAGACTTATTTGTTTAAAGCAGTTTGGGAAATTTACATCCAGTTGGTAGATGACAACAAAGCTAGCCAGGCTGAGACTTTAGTGATTACACACAATGAAGAATGCACATTTTATGAAATTAGTTCAGCAAGTCCCTCAACAAATAGCAGCAACAAAAACAATAACCAAACAGGGGCACCTGGGTGACTCAGTGGGTTAAAGGGTCTGCCTTCGGCTCGGGTCATGATCCCAGGGTCCTGGGATCCAGCCCCATGTGGGGCTCTCTGCTCAACAGGGAGACTGCTTCCTCTCTCTCTCTGCCTGCCTCTCTGCCAACTTGTGAACTCTGTCTGCCAAATAAATAAATAAAATCTTTTTTTTTAAAAAGATTTTATTTATTCATTTGATAGGCAGAGATTACAAGTAGGCTGAGAGGCAGGCGAGGAAGCAGGCTCCCCGCTGAGCAGAGGGCACGATGCGGGGCTCGATCCCAGGACCCTGGGATCATGATCTGAGCTGAAGGCAGAGGCTTTAACCCACTGAGCCACCCAGGCGCCCCATAAATAAAATCTTTAAAAAAAGAAAAACAATAACAAGCAGCTACAAACATAGAGGTGGGGTGAATCTGAATTCCAGAGTTGCTACATTGTATTATTTTAAAAGTCCAGTTTTAACAAATTCTAACAAAAAAATTATGGGTCATGCAAAGAAATAGGAAAGACCATGGATGAGGGGAAGGGTGCGGGTGAAAAGTAGTCAAAAGAAACTGTCCCTGAGCAAGCCCATAAATTGGACTTGCTAGACAAAGACTTCAAGTTAGCTATTATAAATATTTTCAAAGAACTAAAAGAAGCCACATCTAAAAAAAAAGAGGGGCGCCTGGGTGGCTCAGTGGGTTAAAGCCTCTGCCTTCGGCTCAGGACATAATCCCAGGGTCCCGGGATTGAGCCCCACATCAGGCCCTCTGCTCGGTGGGGAGCCTGCTTCCTCCCCTCTCTCTGCCTGCTTCTCTGCCTACCTCTCTCCCTGTCAAATAAATAAATAAAATCTTAAAAAAAAAAGGAAAGTGTGAGACTGATGTCTCACCAAAAACAGATTATCAATTAAGAGGCAGAAATTATTTTTAAAAGCATCAAATAGAAATTCTGGAGTTGAAAAATACAATAACTGAAATGAAAAATTTCAAAGGGGCTCAACAGCAGATTTGCGATGGCAGAAGAAAAAAATCGCTGAATTGGAGGATAGGATGGAGATTGTCCAGCCTGAGATACAGAAGGAATAGTGAAATTGAAAAAATGAACACTCCGAGACTCACCGATACCACAACTGGACAAATATATGCCTGCGAGTCCCAGAAGGAAGAGAGAAAGAGAAAAACCAGGAAGAATATCGAAAGAAATTATGGTTGAGAAATTCCTACTTTTGATGAAAAATATTAATCTGTACCTCCAAGAAGCTCAATAAAGCCCAAGCAGAAAAGCCCAATGACACCCTCAGCTCTCCGCATGTTGTAGTCAGACTGTCTAGAGCTGAAGCCAGTTGGAATACAGTACGAATATAACACAGAATCAGTTGTGTTTCTATGCACTTGGACAATCCAAACATAAAATTGAGAACACAATTATATCTATAATGGTGTCAAAAATAAAATGCTTATGAATAAATTAGCAAAACAAATGCAAGGGTTGTACATTGAAAACTCCTAAACATCATTGAAAGAAATCAGGGAAGATCTATATAATTGGAAAGACATCGTATGTTCATGAATTGGAAGACAAACTATTAGGTGACAGTACTTTTCAAACAGACCCACAGATTCAGTGAAATCTCTTTCAAAATTCTAGCTGCTTTTTGTTGGAAAAATCAGTAAGCTGATCTAAAGTTATATGTAATTACAAAAGGCTCAGAATAGCCAAAACAATCTTGAAAAAGAAAACAAAGTAAGAGGAGGCTCATACTTCCTGATTTCAAAAGTGACTCCAAAACTATAGTAATCAAGATTGTGTGGGACTGGCATAAAGCTAAACATATAGATCAGCAGAGTAGAATTCAGAGTCCAGAAATAAGTCCCTACATTTATAGTCAATTAATTTTTGACAGGTGTGCCAAGAAAATTAAATGGGAAAAGAATGGTTTTTCAACAAATGTGCTGAGACGGCAGAATGCCAGAGCCCTAAATGTAAGAGGTAAAAGTCTAAAATTCTTAGAAGGAAACATAGGAGGACATCTTCATGATCTTGGATTAGGCAATGGTTTCTTAGATTTGACACCAAATATACAAGCACCAAAAGAAAATACAGATAAATTGGACCTCATCAAATAAAAGGTTTCATGCTTCAAAGAACATAATCAAGAGGGCAAAAGACAACTCACAGAATAGAAAAAATGCTTATAAATCACATAGTTGTAAGAAACGTGTATCCTGAATATATAAAGAACTCTTAAAATGAAATAATAAAAAGACAAATAACCAACTTCAGAAATAGGCAAAAGACTTAGACATTTCTTCAAGATATATATGTATATATATATTTTTTGTGTGTATACACACACACACACACACACACACACACAGAAATGTCCAACAAACCCACAAGTCATTAGGAAATGCAAGTTAAAACCTCAATGAGATAGCATTTCACACTCACTAGGGTAACTAAAATAAAGACAATAGCAAGTGTCGGCAAGGATGTGGAGAGACTGGAACACTCATACATTGCTGGTGGTAATGTGAAATGAAATAGCTGCTTTAGGAAAGTTTGGTGGTTCTTCAAACAGTTAACATAGACTTTCCACATGACCCTGCAATTCTACTCCTGGGTGAATGCCTGAGAGTTTTGAAAATATAAGTCCTAAGAAAAAAACCTGTACATGAATGCTTTTAGTAGCATCACTTATGATAGAAAAAAAAAAAGGGAAATGATCTATATGTCTATCAACTAAGTAATGGATAAAGAAATGTTGTATATCATATAATAGTATATTATTGGGCAATAAAGTGAGACCAACAGCATGCTCACCCATGCTACAACACAGATGAATATTGAAAATATTATGCTAACTGAAAGAAATTGTATGTAAAAGGCCACAAATTATATGATCCCATTTATACAAAATGCACAGAATGGACAATCTATAGAAACAGAAAAGTAGATTAGGAGTTGCTAGGAGGAGGAATGGTTTTGAGGTTTCCTTTTGGGTAAAGAAAGTGTTTCAAAATTGGGGCACCTGGCTAACTCTTGGTTTTAGGGTCTTGAGATCTAGCCCCACATCAGGTGTGGAGCTTACTTAAAAGAAAATATTTCAAAATATGGTAATTGTGATGGTAGCACAACTCTGTTAACACTAAAAATAACTAACTGAACATTTTAAAGGGTTGAATTTTATGGTATATAAATTAAACCTTAATTGACCTGTTATTAAAAAATAATACATTGAGAAAGTGATACCCTTGTGAGCACGAATCTTTTGGGAAAGGATCCACTTGGGTTATTGGACATAAAATGGCTGTCAGAATTAACTGTAGAATAAGGTGACTCTTTAAAACAAATAAATGGAGTGCCTGGTTGGCTCAGTGGGTAGAGCAAGGGTTGTGAGTTTGAGTCCCACAGTGGGCATAGAGTTTACTTAAGAAAATAAGCAAAACAAATAAGTAAGAATATTTTACATAGAAGAGTATATTATCCCCATGGGCATCTGTATTCATCAGGATTTTCCAGAGAAACAGAACCAATAGGAGATACATGTATATATCTATACATATATAAAAGGAAATCTATTTTGAGTAATTGGCTCATACAATTATAGAGGCTGAGGAGTTCCACAATCTGCCACCTGCAAGCTGGAGACCCAGGAGGGATGGTGGTGTAATTCATTCTGAGTCCAGAGCCCTGAGAACCAGAGGAGCCAATGCGTAAATTCCAGTAGGACAGAAGACCCATGTTTCAGCTCACGCAGGCAGGCAAGAAGGGAACAAGCACTCCTTTCCTCCATTCTTTGTCCCCTTCAGGTGCTCGATCAACTGGATGGTACCCACCCACACTGTGGAGGGTGGTCTACTTTCCTGAGACCACCAATGCTCTCCTCTGGAAACACCCCCACAAACATACCCAGAAGGAATGTTAATCTGGGCGTCCCCCATCCCAGTCAAGTTGACACACAAAATCCACCACCCCAGCATCATTCTGATAGTAAACGTCATTTACAGCATCATTCTGATAGTAAATTTGAGTGGTTCTGTCATTACTGACATCATTTCTTGACCTTTTCTGCAGTTGCCTAGGAGCCGGTTGGACCCGTTGGACCATTAGATCTCCCTCAGTGCTGTCGAACGTTTCATTAAGGCTAGACCGCTCGCTCTACAACCAGTGAAAAATTATTCATAGGCAAGCTTAATGGATAAGGTGGGAGATTAAACCAATCCAGCTGAATAATACTCTTGTGTGAAAAGTGACGCTTGAAGGCTGTTTTTCTATATGGTTGATAACCTGTGTAGACTGAAGCAGATCAATTCCTGTCCCACCAACTCTGGTGTAGAAGGCACGTAACTTTCATTAAAGGACAGCATAGAGGCTAACGTCCTGGACGGTGCTGTCAGATTGCCTGGTTCAATTCCTCACTCTGCCTCTTACTGCCTAGCATAAACACATTTTTAAAAAAGATTTTATTTATTTATTTGAAAGAGAGCGAGCGAGCAAGAGAGAGCATAAGCAGGGGTGAAGGGCAGAGGGAGAAGCAGGCTCCCCACTGAGCAGGGAGCCCGTGCAGGACCCCGTTCTAGAATTCTGGGATCATAACCTGAGCCGAAAGCAGACGCCCAGCCGACTGAGCCACATTTTTTAGTATTTCTTTGTTATCATACACAAATTTCAGTATGTTTGTAAAAGTAGTCTCTTTACTTCTGGTCATGTTTTTATATAGGATCACAGATTTTTCAAAGGTTTATTTATTTATTTTTAGAGAGAGGGCACGGGCATGAGCAGGAAGGGCAGAGGGAGAAAGAGAACTCCAAGCAGACTCTGCGCTGAGCACAGAGCCCGACGCAGGGCTTGATCTCACAATGCTGAGATCACCACCTGAGCTAAAACCTAGAGTTGGACGCTTAACTCACTGCGCCACCCAGGTGGCCTTAGGATCACAGATGTTCAGAGACAGAATGGATCTTATGATAAAAGTGAGGCATTGGATACTGAGTCATCCCTTGACTCTTCCTTGACTCTCTTTTGACTCTTGACCAAGGTCCTGCAAGTGTTAGTGGCAACAGTTACCGGAAAGGACAACTAGAGGTCAGGTGTGTGGGTTAATGTAGGTCTTGCTGTCATTCTCCGTATACTTCTTCAACAAGAGACTACCCTTGACCTCAAGCTCTAGCTGTCCACTTAGTATGATTTCTTCAACATGTTTTTCAACTTCACGTTTGGGGACTTTTCATTCTTTTTGCCTGCTATTATAAAGCCTAATGCTTAAAACTGGTTTACTGTATCTCTGCTCTGTTGAATTTGGGATGGTATACTTATCTTGTTTCGTTTGGGTGTTTTAGACAATATGCTTTTCCTAAAAGTATTTATAATAATATTGATACAGTGTCTTTCTTGTTACAATTCAAGGTTATCTCCATTTAGCCCAGAATATCATTAAAATTTCAAAACCAAATTAATTTTGATTAAAAAAGTATATGTAATGTTTCCCCTGATAATAATGCCAGGTCTTGTTCTAAATAAAGGTTGCCAGATTTAGGAAATCAAAAGATAGCATGCCTAGGTAAATTTGAATTTCAGCTAAGCAACAAACAAACCAACTATTGCATGGGACATACTTACACTCTAACAAAGTTTTCATTGTTTATTTGAAATAAAAATTGTGGTGGGTATCCTTTATTTTATCTGGCAATCCTAATTCAGGTGCTTAGGATAGATCACTGAATAGAAGATTCATGCTACCATAGAGCTTGTATTTTTTTTTTAAACGATTTTTAAAAAAAGTAATCTCGACAATCAACATGGTGCTCGAACTCACAACCCTGAGATCAAGAGTCACATGTTCTACAGACTGAGCCAGCCAGGTGCCCCCAGAGAGCTCATATTTTAGAGGGGGATACTTGGACAAGATAATAAGCATAATTAATAAATAAATAAACTCTCTAGTAAGTTAGAAGAGAAATACTTTAGAATAAAAGGAGAGCAAGATGTCTGGGATGGAGGGCAAGTTCTCATTTTAAGTAGAGCTGTTGCTGAGATAAGCCTCACTGAGGGGCAGGATTTGAATGAGGACTTGAAACATTTCTCCAGAATTCGGGGCAGGAGTATTTCAGGCTGAGGGACGGTGTCTGCCTATTTGAGGAACAGCAAAAGGTTCAGCTGGCTGGAGTTAAGTGAGTGGGAGGCAAGAAATGGGAAGCTGGGTCTTAGAGCCTGGACTCTGGACTTTGGAGCCACTACGCAACGCTGACCAGAGCTGTGATGTGACCCAAGTTACCTCCCTGAAGGACCAATCTAGACTGTGGGGCAATATGGACAAAATCAGGGAGACGATTAGGAGCTGATCACAGCAATCGGGATGAGAAACGAGGGAGCTCAGACGGTGGTGTGTGTGGTAGTGGTGGGAAGTGGTGAGATTCTGGGCTGAAGCAATGGGGCTTCCGACAGGTTGAATACGGGATGTGACAGCAAGAAAGAACTTACGGATGACAGCAAGGATTCTCCTCTAAACAAGGGCTTTATGAAGAGTATTGCGGTCGTGTTACCCCGCTGAGCACTTGGCAAACCTGTGGGTTACAAACCCGCTGGAGTTCATTTGTCCTGCTGATTGGGCTGTCCCAGCTCTTTACCGACGAGACGCTGTTGTGCAGATGTCGCCTGGATGCACAAGGTAGGCAGACAGAGAGCCTCTCCCGTCTGCCCTTCCTTTGTGGCTTCCTCGACATATCCCTCCCCTTCCCCAGGCGTGGCCGCTGAAGGGCACCAAGCTGTGCCTGGCGTCAGGATTTTAGTAGAGACCACAGAACAAAATTGAGGTGACAGTGTGTGCACGACCAGGTCATGACGAGCCCTGATCTTCAGGCTGGGGACATTTATGAGGAGCAGGTGTGTTGAGAGCTCTAAGGACTGCTTGTGATTACCTTGACGTTTCATTTAAATAACACACTAACATACACCTGTGGACGTGAATTAGAGCACGAACTACTGCTTCAGGGGAACCGAAATGATAGGACGACGATCACGGACGTGAATCGATTTTTATGGAGACATTTTCGTGTATCCCACCTATCAGGATAAGGAGTAGGGCCGACAGTGCTCCAGCTCACCAAATGTTGCCAAGCCCTGAATGCTGCGGCCTCGAGTAATTATATCCTTTTTATTTATTGATAAACACCAGATGCCTGTCATGTCAGAGATCAGAGAAGGTCAAGGAGTCATTCATTAGACTCTACTACAAAACCTCCCTCATTATGGCCCGCTTCGTTCATTGTAGCTGCGCCTTCGCGGCAGAGGACCTCTGTCTCTCGGGGCTTCCTGACGGGGCGCTCAACTCCAATAGCTCGTCGTTGATAGCTGACGGCGTGGTGGAATCACTAAGATGTGAACCCCTCTTTGTTCCCCCAAAGATTTGCCCTGATGTGGGGGAGCTGTGGTTCCAGCAATTTTTACAGAGAGAGAAAAGATAATAAAAATTATTATCATTAGTTCAGAAATGTGTAAGTAGTCCTTGAAACACTCTGCTCTTCCTAAGGACAGTTTACGTAGACTAAATTTAAAGTTGATTTACATCCTCTAAGCCTCCGTGAGCTAGAGAAGAGGGAGTCTTATTTAGGGAGACATATGGCAGGGTGATACTGTTTGGGGATTAGGGAAGAAATACATTGTAGCATTTCCAGTAAGAAAGGGCCCTGCTTTTGGTATGAACACATGGGATAATAATGGTGAAGATGATCATAAGAGAAACACCACAAGAACTAATAACTGAATAAATTTGTAATATGCACATTGCTCTAGGCACTCCACCTCTGTGAAGCTTCTAAATCCTCATGATGAGGTATGTATTACTATTATTATTTTTTAACGATTTTATTTATTTATTTGACAGAGAGAGATCACAAGTAGGCAGAGAGACAGGCAAAGAGAGGGGGAAGCAGGCTCCCTGCTGAGCAGAGAGCCCAATGCGGGGCTGGATCCCAGGACCCTGGGATCATGACCTGAACAGAAGGCAGAGGCTTTAACCCACTGAGCCATCCAGGCACTCCGAGGGTCCTGGGATCATGACCTGAACAGAAGGCAGAGGCTTTAACCCACTGAGCCATCCAGGCACTCCAAGGTACGTATTATTATTCGTGCACATTTTACAGGCGAGGACACCGATGTCTGAAGAGCAGAAGTAACTTGCTCATGGTCAATAGTCAGGCAGTGACAGAGCTGGGATTTAAGTCCAGGTGGCCTGATTCCACGCTTTTAATGTCTTCACATAAAATCCTGTAAAAATATCAGCCACAAAATGATATGTTGCTTGTCTTAATAGAAAGGGAAATGCCTTGGTGCCAGAATGGACAAGGAACTCAAAGTTGGAGTCATAAAAAGAAACAAGTAGAGATGCCTGGGTGGTTAAGTGGCTGCCTTCAGCTCAGGTCATGATCCCAGGGTCCTGGGATCGAGTCCCGCATCGGGCTCCCTGCTCAGCAGGAGCTGAGCTTGCTTCTCTCTCTGCCTCTCTGCCTGCCGCTCTGCCTGCTTGTGCGCTCTCTCTCTCTTTCTCTCTCTCTCGTGCTGACAAATAAATAAATAAATGAAATCTTTGAGGGAAAAAAAAAAGAAACAGAAGTAAAGCCCCAGGGAATATCAGACCCAAATACAGGCCCTAAGAACTGAGCAGGATGTTAATGTCCACATAGGGAACAGGGTACATAAACTTGCCCCTGTGCAGGGAGGGGAGCTTGGGATAAAGCTCCTTATCAAAGCTGGGAATATTGAAGCCTTGCCTTGGGCATGAAAGGGATCAGAACAAATTTGCCCAGCTCCCAGAAAGCTATAAAGAAGGTTGTCCTCTTTTGGGGGGCAGTGGTCAGCAAAGGTATTTGTAAATGCGTGAGCAAATCTAAGTAAGGGAGAAAGCAAAATGATTCCGAGCCCGTGTCACATTGCAGGTATGAAATCCGCACTAGGATCGCCCACAATGTACAGGAGCGTGAAGCTTGGAAGCAAATATAGATATTAGCCCACAGTCAGAAAAAAGTCTGGGACCCTGACCGAAGGAGATGTACTAGGAGTGGGAGGGAAACCCAGCCTGATCTGCCGGTAAAAAAACCCCACAGACCACACAAAGAAAGGAACCACTGGAGGATGAGCCCACAGATAAAGCAAGTAGTACTTCGGGTCCTGGACACAAGAGCTCATTGGGAAAATTCTGTAATGTAAGTATGTTTAAAATTATTCAAGAGAAAACTAAAAAAAAAAAAAAGTACAAGAAAAAAATTATTCAGGAAACAGAAGAAAGAATGTATTATAAGATAGGATACTGTGAGATTAAAAAGTGGATTTGTAAAAGGACCAAATAAAACTTCGGGAGAGGACAAAGTTAAAATAAAAACCCAACAGATCAGTAAGCAGGAGATTTGATACAGAAGGATAAAGAGGGTGCCAGTGGACAGAGCTGATGAATTCATCGGAAGAGAGCAATGTGTGGGGAGGGGAGGGGTGGAATTAGCCCCAAAGATAAACAGATGGAAAATCAGAGAGGTTAAGAAACGTGGAGGAAGGAACCAGAAGGCCCAGGATATACTTAATAAAAGTCTCAGATAGCAGAGACATTACTTGAAGAGAGGCAATATCTGGAGAAATAATAAATGGGTTTTTAAAAAAAAATTTCAGTTTTTAAATTTTTAATGATTTTTTAAAGTTATCTCTACACCCAGTGTAGGGCTTGAACTCACAAACCTGAGATCAAGTGTCATATCCTCTATCAACTGAGCCACCCCTAAAATGAGTATTTTCTTCTTTCTTTCTTTCTTTCTTTCTCTCTTTCTTTCTTTCTTTCTTTCTTTCTTTCTTTCTTAGTAGAATCCTCACCCAGCCTGGAACCCACCAAGACCTGAGCTGAGATCAAGAGTCGGATGCCTAACCAACTGAGCCACCTAGGCACCCCAAAATGAATATTTATTTTCTTTTCTTTTTAAGATTTTATTTATTTATTAGAGAGAGAGAGAGAGTGAGAGAGAGAGAGAGCATAAGCCAGGGAGAGGGGCAGAGGGAAAGGGAGAAGCAGGCTCCTTGCTTGGCAGGGAGCCTGACGTGGGACTCGATCCCAGGACCCTGAGATCGTGACCTGAGCCAAGGGCAGACAAACACTTAGCCAACTGAGTCATGCAGGCGCCCCTATAATGAATATTTCTTAAAGCAAAGAATGATTTGAAGATGCATACCAAGTTGAGAACAGAATAAATACAAATAAATCCACACTTAACCAATTGGAGTGAAACAGCAGCACACCAAAGAAAACCAGAAAATCTTAGAAAACAGGCATAGAGGGATGCCTGGGTGGCAGTTGGCTAAGCCACTGCCTTCGGCTCAGGTCATGATCCCAGAGTCCTGGGATGGAGCCCCACATCGGGCTCCTTGCTCAGTGGGGAGCCTGCTTCTCCCTCTGCCTCTGCCTGCCACTTTGCCTTTTGTGCTCTCTGTCTGACAGAGAGAGGTAAGTAGAATATCTATGCAGCTCAGTCAAGGACAGGGGGTTACACAGGCTATGTGTGCCAGGCGGCAGGGATTACCAGAAGCCATTTGAGACTGCCTATCAGAGATCTCTCTATATTTTAGGTACATGTCCTTTGCTGTATCTTTTTTTTTTTTTTTTTTTTTTTTTGAGAGAGAGAGAGAGAGAGAGTGCATGTGTGTGACCAAGGGGAAGGGCCGGAGAGGAGGAAAAGAGAGAATCCTAAGCAGGCTCCACGCCCAACCCAGCACAGAGGCCCACACCGGGCTCAGTCTCACGACTCGGAGATCCCGCCCTGAGCTGAAATCAAGACCCAGAGGCTCAACCCACTCACCACCCAAGGCCTCTCCTTTGCCATATCTGTGCATCACAAGTGATCTCCCACTTTGCAGCTTGCCCAGTCTCCCTCTCTTAATGATATCTTTTGATGCAGAAGGTTTTTAATGTTCATGTAACCCGATTTATGGTTAGTATGTTTTGTGTCCTCTTTAAGGAATCTTTGACTACCCCCAACGTCATGAAGATGTTCCTCTATGTCATCTTTCAAAACAGGTTGGCAAATGTTTCCTGTAAAAGACCAGATAGTAAGTATTTTAGGTTTGTGGGCCAGTCGCTGTCGCAACAACGACGCGACACCACCATGATGGAATGAGAGCCACCATATACAACGTGTGAATGAAGGGGCACTGTTCTGTTCCAGTAAAACTTTATTTGCAAAGCAGGTTTCAGCTTGATTTGACCTATGGGCTGTAGTTATCTTTAACATGCCTGCATGTTCCCATTGCTAACATTTTGCTAAATTTTTAAAAAAGATTTTATTTATTTGAGAGAGAGAGAGAGAGAGAGAGAGAGAAGAGAGAGTATGAGAGGGAGAAGCCGACTCGCTGCTGCACAGGGAGCCTGATGCAGGACTCGATTCTGGGACTCTAGGATCATGACCTGAGCTGAAGGCAGTAGCTTAACCAACTGAGCCACCCAGGCGCCCCATTTTGCTGATTTTTTTTTTTTGCGTGTGTACATACTCTTTCTTTCTTTCAGACAGATGATGGATACATGGATAGATAGAAGGATGGATGGATAAATAGATGTGCATATATTTTGCTGAATTGTTAAAGTTGTATAAGCTCATACATCATGACACTTCTTATGTAAATTCTTTAGAACAGTTTCCCAGCCTTTTATTTTTGTCTTTCATAATGTTCACAATTTTTAAGACCATTTGTTAAGCGGAATCTCATTCCATGGGGATTCATCCAATGGATTCCCGATGTTTATATGTAGAATCCACATTCCTGGTAGAATAATTTTTGTGTGATAAAATGTGCCTCAGGCATCACAGTGGGAAATGAATGATGTCATTTTGGCTTACTGGTGATTTTAATTCCGATCACTTGGTTAAGATGGCGTTTGCCAGCTTGTAGATTATTCTTTATCTTTTGTAATTAATAAATAAATCTGTGGGTCAATACTTTGACATTGGGTGAATGTTCTGTCTGCCAATGATCTTTTTACTCAATGATTTTTAAATCTACTAATCTTCTTGCTTGAATTATTGGTGTGGTAATTCATACCCTTTTTATTTTATTGCCTATTACTCTGACTAGGAAATATATTGTGATATTCAGTAAGTGTGGATAGCAGGAGTCTATGACTCTGTCCTGATCTCAGAGGGAAAATATTCATTATTTCACCATTAAATATAATGTTAGTTGTAGTTTTGTTTGTTTTAGTCATTCTTTATCATCTAGAGAGGGCTTTTTTGGTCTGTTTTTTTAAAGAATCATGAATGGGAGTTGGATTTTTTTTTTTTTTAGGTTTTATTTATTTATTTGACAGACAGAGATCACAAGTAGGCAGAGAGACAGGCAGAGAGAGAGGCAGAGAGAGAGAGGAGGAAGCAGGCTCCCCGCTGAGCAGAGAGCCCGATGCAGGACTTGATCCCGGGACCCCGAGATCATGACCTGAGCCGAAGGCAGCAGCTTAACCCACTGAGCCACCCAGGCGCCCCTGGGAGTTGGATTTTAATAAAAGTTTCTTTTCTGCATTTATCAAGATAATTATATAATTTCCCTCCTTTTTAGTGTTACTACCGTGAGTTATAGTGATAAGATTTTCAAATTTTAAACCAACATTGCATTCTTGGAATATAAATTTATTGTTTCATTTTCAAATATTGAATCATTTTAAGTTATATCTTTTTTTTTTTTTTTTTTAAGATCTATTCTATTTATTTTAGAGAGAGAAAGCACGAACAGGAAGGGCAGAGGGAGAGAGAGAAACTCAAGCAGCCTCCGTGCTGAACTCAGAGCCCGATGTGGGGCTTGATCTCATGACCATGAGACCATGACCTGAGCCGAAACCAAGAATCAGGCACTCAACCTACTGAGCCACCGAGGTGCCCCAGTTATAATTTTCTTAATTCCTAGCCTAATTCCACCATGATCAGAAAACATATCTTGAACAATTAAAATCTCTGAATTTTAATGAAACCTGCATTATGGACCAGCATATGGTGAATTTTGATAGCTGTTCTTATACACTTGAATACAATGTGAATGTGTGGTCTGCTTTCATGGGGCTACAGTGTTCTATATATTCCAAATGATTCAAATGTGTTAATTACATTGTTCAGACTCTTTATGTCCCCACTGATATTTTCCCCACTCGATCAGCCAGTTCCTGAGTGGAGGGAGTTAAATTCTCTCATAATGATTGTGGTTTTGTCTCTTTTTTTCTTTATTTCTGTCAAACATCTTATATGTTCTGAAATCATGTTATTGAGTACATAAAAACATAATTATTATTTTATCCCTATTTCTATTGATATTTCTTACCTTAAAGTCCACTTTTCCAGATGTTGGTGTAATGATACCAGTTTTCTTTTGCTTAGTGTTTTTATGATTTTTATATTTGCATCTCTGGTATACAACTTCTCTTTGTTCTTAGAGTGTATCTCTTATAAGTAGCGTATAGTTGGATTTCACTTATTTTAATGCAGTTTGAAAATACTATTGACCTTTATGGCTTTTTGGAAAGATTTTATTTATTTGAGAGAGAGAATGAGACGGGCAGAGCACAAGGAGGGGGAGGGGCAGAGGAAGAGTGAGAAGCAGGGAGCCTGACATGGGGTTCTATCCCAGGACCCTGAGACCTTGACCTGAGCCAAAGGCAGACGCTTAACTGACTGAGCCACCCAGATGCCCCCACTATTAACCTTTAGTGTGGCTAGAGATACAGATATAATGGGATTTATATTTACCATATTATTATTTGTCTCCTGTTTGTTCTACATCTGTCCTATGGTCCCTCTCCTTTCTTTGCATCTTTTTGACTCATCCAGTATATTTCTCATCTTTCTGTCTCCCACCACCACTACCGCCCGTTTGTAGACTGTCAGCACAAAGCAGTATTCTTGCCAGTCTATAGGCACTGAATGAGAAGACTGAAGAGCACTGAAACTCCATTATTCCTTCTGCCTTTTTTCATTATCATTGCCATGTATTTTATTTCTTCATATACTTGAGTCCTATAAAATGTTCTTCTTGTTGTTTTGTGCAGTCAGTATTTCCCTAGATTTGCCTACATTTTCCCACTCCTGTTGTCCGTCATTTCTACTTGCATTTGTGTGTGTCCACAGAGCATCGTTTTTGTTCCACCTGAACAATGTCCATCAGTACTTTTTCCTTTTTCTTATTGAGGTGTAACTGACATATAACATTGTAACAGTTTCAGGAATACAACCTAACGGTTCAGTACTCGTATACATGTCCAGATGACTACTGCAGCAAAACTAGTTAACATCCATCACCATCCGCAGACAACTTTTTGTTTTTCTTGTGGTGAGATTTCTAAAAGCTTCTCTCTTAGGAGCTTTATATATGAAATACAGTATTACTAAGTGTGGTCACCATGCTCTACAGTACATCCCCATGACTTGTTTATTTTATAACTGAAAGTTTGTACCTTTGGACCCCCTTCACCTAGTTTGTGCACACTCCCACTCCAATCTGTTCTCTGCATCTATGAGATCATACAGTACTTGTCTTTCTCTGTCTTACTTCACTTAACATAATGCCCTCAAGTTCCATCCATGTTGTTGCAATTGGCAAGCTTTCATTCTTTTGTATGGCCGAGTAATATCCCATTGTGTGGATACATACTACACTTTCCTTATCAACTCATCCACTGGTGGTGACACTTCGGTTGTTTTCATATCTTAGCTATTTAAGTAATGCTATATTGTAGGTGGGAACGCATATATCTCTCTGTTTTAGTGTTTTCTTTTCCTTTGGATAAATACCCAGGAACGGAATTGCTAGATCTCAGTATTTTTTTTTTAAAGATTGTATTTATTTATTTATTTGAGAGAGAGACAGGGCACAAGCAGGGGTAGGGGCAGAGGAAGAAGGATAAGCAGACCTCAAGTTCATGACCTGAGTGGAAGTCATAAGCTTAACTGACTGAGCCACCCAGGTGCCCCTCAGTATTTCTTATATTACGGGTTTACTGGTGACAAATTCTCTCCATTTGTTTTTGTTTCTTTGTTTGTTTTTAAAGATTTTCTTTATTTATTTGACAGAGGCAGGCACTGAGAGAGGGAACACAAGCAGGGGGAGTGGGAGAGGGAGAAGCAGGCTTCCCACTGAGCAGGGAGCCTGAAGCGGGTCTTGATCCCAGGACCCTGAATCATGACCTGAGCCAAAGGCAGATGCCTAAAACTGAGCCACCCAGGCACCCCCCTCCATTTGTTTTTATTTGGAAATTTGTTCATTTCATATTTGCTTTTGAAAAAAAAATTTCATGAGATCAAAAATATAGGTTTATGTTCTGTCATTACTTAAAAAATGTCATTCATTTGTCTTCTGGTTTCCAACACTTTGGGTGCATCTTAATATTCTTTTTGAGATAATTTTCTTTTCTCCCACTGAGAAAAATAGAGAATATGAGCAAAAATCTATTTGAAGACATAAGACAGATACCAAGACACTGAAGAACTATAGGGCAAAATTTTGGAACTGGAAGGAAGGTCAGAGAATTGAGCTCAGTATTTGTTACTGCTTTCTCCTAGAGGCATCTGCTGATTTTGGAGGGGGCAGCTAAGACACTAAGAAGAGCTCTCCTCTCACTTAGAAATCGGAGGACAAAAAATGGAGATCATGACCTGCCAAGGATGGGGAATTCCCTGGTAACCCTCACCTAAGCTTGGGGTTGAGACCCTGAAGAACTATATCTTAGAAGAATGGTTAAATCAGAAGTAGGCTGGTTGTGAATCATCTCATTGTTTGATTGGGGTAAGAGGATCTGGGGATTATTAATGCCTTAGCCCTAGCCTGTCAGAGGCAATTATAAGTCTCTCTGGAGGAAGATAGCATCATCCAAAACCTACCATCATCCTTCCCATCCTTCAAATGTAATGTTTCACACAATGAACATTAACTAGTCACATGGGGCGACAATATAACCTGGCAAAAACAGAAGAGAAGTGTTACAAATGGAAATATGTCTGCAAATAACAGAGTGTCAGGTAAGATTTGAAATATTCAGGAAAAATTTTAAAAGGAGATGAGAATTTTGACAGATGAATGGAAAACATGAAAAGAGCCAAATGATAATTCAGAGGTAGAAAATATAATAGTTGAAATTAAGAACTCAGTGGATGATTCTTAAGAGCAGACTAGACTCAGATGAGAAGAGAATTATTAAATGAAAAATAAATCAAAAGAAAACGTCCATACTGAATCCCAGAACAACAAGAGTAACAAAAAAATGGAAAACAGGAAAAAGTATGAGGCCTAGGGCATAGAGTGAAAAAGTCAACATATATCTTATGTTGGAGTTTAGGAAAAGGAAGCGATGAGGGGCAAAAGGAATGTCCGAGAATTAAAAATAAACAAAATAACCAAAACCATGAAAGACAGCAAGCCACAGATGTAAGAAAAACTAAAAATTTTAGGCACCATCAATACAAATCAAACTGTATCAAAGCCTATCTATCACAGTAAAACTGCTGAAAATCAAGAAGAGAGAAAAAAGTCTTGCAAGTAGCAAGAAAAAAAAAACAATGCAATAACAGCTGATTTTTCAACAAAACAGTGGAAGCCAGGAGCAGGAGATCTTCAAAGTTCTCAAGTAAAATAAGCAACTGCTGGTTTTGGCTGCACTCGCTCAGACATCTGGAGATGCTTGGGGGCGGTTCTGCTCCTGTCTCTCGTCCTCTTCGTGGGTCTAGCAGACTAAGTTGAGAATGTTCTTTTCGTGGTAACCGCAGAGACTCAAGACAGCAAGCAGACACACGTGAACATCCTTGAAGCCTCGGCTCAGGCCGCAGTCTCAGGAGCCCATTGGTCAGAGCAAGTCACGCGGCTAGACCAGGGAAGTATGTTCTACCACTCGTTGGGAAGGGCTACGAGGTCACGTGGGAGAGTGCAGGGCTGGAGGCAAGGGTGGAGAATCGGAGCTATTGAAGGAGCGCCCCGCAGAGTAACTAGCCAAAAGGGGCTCTTCCGATTCATTTCTATAGGCTGTTTTTTCTGGGCGGAAATGAATCAGGGATACCTACCTAAGTAATTCTAGCTGTTCTAGGGGAAGAATTCAAACGCGCTTTCCGTTTATATTTGCAGAAAGCATATGTTTCACGCTGTAGGTGCTTTAGCGAAACTCTGGGAGAAACTCCTTTTGCAGGACAGGAGGTAAATTAAGTGAAAGTGGGGGAAAGATTGTGTTTACTCTTTAAAACAAGAGAGCGATGGTAAATTGGGGTGAAGCAGGACAATTAGATATGGATTTGGGTAACATTGTTGTGAAAGCACTACCTAGAATTAAGTGAGAAGATCTACATGTATGTATATAGAAGTTACTCCTTCCCAGGCTTGCTATTGCTACACTGGACCTAGAATCCCAAAAGAATATGGCACAGGAGGCATAACAATGATTCAGATTTCAGTGTATATTCAGAGGCTTCCCCCCACACCTTCTACCCAGAAAGAAGAAAATAAAGTAGATTTCAGTACATATGGGGTTGGGTCCCTGACACTGGCCAATGCAAGGGGAGAGCAGAGGAGAATGGCTAGGAAAAAGAGAAATTAGCCAAAGGGCTTCTTAGAAGGAAGGACTTCCTGGGCATCACAGGCAGTGAGGTAAAGCAGTGCTTATCCATGACCAATCCATTATGTGCCCTGCACAGTAGCTAGCTGTCCAAAGCATATACTTCCTTTGAGATTTGTGTGCTCTTTAAAAATTCATGTAAATTCATGAAAAAAAATCATGTGACTTTCATTTTCTCCTGCATAATAATTACATGTTTGTTTTTAAATAAAAATGTTGCTTTAGCTTATTAACCTTAGGGTAATATTCAAGACTTAAGAAGAAGTAGCACATGTATGCTTTGGTTTTGAATATTTTCTGGCCCATGAATTTATACCCCCTAGGGTTAGGGAGTCCTGGTTAAGAATCTCAGGTGATAGTGTTGACTTGTGGGTCAGAAGGACTGGGTTTTGTCTTTTCCCAGTTCTTGCTGGCTTGGGAGAAGTTCTTTGAATTCTAAGAAGAGATCTCCATTTCCTTGCCTCTAGGCGCTATTAAACCATCACCTTAGGTTTCTTTTGGTTCTGAGCCTCCATGAATCTCTTCTAGGTCCTCAACTAAGTTCACCCTCGGTATTTGCCTATGAGCAGACATTCTTGGTGAGCTCTGCCACCATTACTGAAGCATGTCTGGGGCCCATTTTTGCTGACCCACTGCAGAGGAAAGAGCCGGTTTTCCCTGACAAGCTGACCATACAGATTAGTAGAATTCTCTTCACATGCAACCAGGCATGGGTTCTCATTAGAAGACAATGCCGAGGCAGCAGACAATGACAGGAGAGGAATGTATGTGCCCCAAACAATCAAATTAGAAACAATGCTGAGTTTTTTTTCTTTAATAGATCAAATTAACCTACTTTTCATGGGGAGATTGGTGGACTTTGGCCTACTAACAGATGCAGGGCTTTTTGGTTTTTGGTTTATTTGTTTGTTTTTTTGTCTGCTTCCAACAGCTTTGAAACTGAGCATGGAAATGAGACACCCGCATTAATAAAACAACAAGGTGGCGTTTGGACACTTAAACTAAAGAAACGAAATCGGACCTGGGAGTGAATTACTTATTTATGGGCTCTCCTGTCAAGCTACCTAACCCTTGTGTGAGGCCTGGGATGATCTCTTTGTAGGTCCTTAAGGCAAATGTGTGAGTGTGTATAGGGGAGTTGCTTTGTGATGGCTCGTGGTTTAGGACCATGGTGAGCTGGCTGTGGGAGCCATTTTGTCAAAATGTCGGTCCAAGGAGTGTGCTCCCTCTCCTTTTTTTGAAGGCATTCTGGAATCTAGCTCATGATAAGCAACAGATATGCTCAGGAATTTCACGAGATGGTATATCCAGGGGGCAGGGACAAAATTAAATCAAAATGAAGCAAGGCCAACGTCTTAAGTCTGAGAAGGTCCTGAGGGGCTGGTGGCAGCCTGATTGCTTGCAGTGACCTGGGAAGTGTGGTGACTACAGCACGTCGGGCCAAACTTCTCTGCCAAGGAGCTCAAAGTACAGCATAACCTAAATGGTCTCATTCATCTCTGGTTTCTGCCGACAGGGGTTCTCACATAACCTTGTTTGATGACATTTGAATAAAGAGCACCTTGAGTCCGATATGCTTTCTTAGAATAGAAGAATTTCATAATTTCAAATGGATTCTTAGTAGGGTTTTTACGTATATGCATATATGCATGATAAAACCTACGTCTTGCTATTATATATATCCATGCCTCCAAGCTTCCTTAAACACAAACTTCTTGTTGTTGCTGCCTGCGGGCACATCTCATATGGACAACATTTATAAAAGCACCCACAACCTTTGTCTTGGTATAAAATCACTTCGGCCGTAGAGCATTTTCTCCTTGTCTTGTAACTAGGAAGAAAGGGTCAGATTATAAAAAGGATAGAGGAGAATCCCTCTGAAGAAAGGCCAGACTTCCCAGCAGCATGTTACCAAGAAGTCACGCCTTCCCCCCTCTAATCTACAAAGGTGTGAGAACAGAGGATATGGGGCCCAGCATTGGGGAGACATGAAAGGATCACCAAGACCTGAGAGTCCGAGGGTATTAGAGATGTGACTGTCAGTTGCATTGCTGATGGGGCGGGGGTCTACTGGCTTCTTATGTAGGAAGGCCAGCAAAACCAGAAAGAACTGAACCCGAAGACCGCTGCTAGTTGACAAGGCCCAAGATGGAATTTCTGATAGAAAGCTGGAGATGAGGGGTGAGGTGTCCCTTCACATCCCGAAAGCAGCCCCCTGATACAGTTGCATATCCACTAAACCTCTCCTAATCCTTGTCCCTTCCAGTTATCCAAGCTGACCAGCTCCATTCTTGCTGCACTTTCCTCCCTAGCAGTCCTAGGCTTCTAGATCATTTATTTCCAGCAAGTTTTCAGCACCACCCAGTTTCCTCTCCCCACGGATGCCACCTACCTCCTCTGATCCAGTCCATCCCTAACTACGATGAGCCCAACCATTTGTTATTCCTGAAGGTAAAGACTTCAGGAATGAACTCCAAAACCAAAAGCAAAACCTATACCCAAAGCTAGACCAGGACTGGCTGCACCACCCTTGTAGAATTCTTAGCACATCCTTGTCTTCTCATTACTGCCTAGCAAATTCACCCATTTCCTAAGGCAGCAATTTCAGAAGATCATTTCTTATCTCAAATACTGAATCTACCCTGAGCCCATTACTCCTAACAGAAATCTCTGACTTCTGTTTCACCAAGAACAGTGAAAGGTCACTACGTGGCCACAGACCCCTTCAAGCTTCCTCCCTCCAGCCCCGTCTATAGCTATCTTTCTTTCTTTTTTTTTTTTTTTATATTTTATTTATTTATTTATTTGACAGGACAGAGAGATCAGAAGTAGTGAGAGAGGCAGGCATAGAGAGAGGAGGAAGCAGGCTCCCCACTGAGCAGAGAGCCTGATGTGGGGCTCGATCCCAGGACCCTGGGATCATGTCCTGAGCCGAAGGCAGAGGCCTTAAACCACTGAGCCACCCAGGCGCCCCTATAGCTATCTTTCTTGTCTCCACTGAGAAAGTTCTTTCCCTGTCCCCGTCCCAGGCACTCCCAATTCTCAACTGTCTCTCTTGTTTGGTGCTTATTTTATCAGTTATTTGTCTCTTCTGTATTTTCAGTTCCCTTATTTAATTTCCCCCCTCATTTTCTTGACATAGTCCTATCACTGCCGTTACTTAAAAAAATAAAAATCTTTACATCTTTCTTCTGTGGTCACAAAGAGCTTTTTTCCTCTTTGCTACCTCATATGACAAAGTTTATATTTTCTGCCTTCTTCATCTCCCCTTTCCTCACCTCACGGGGGCCTCGCATTAACCCCATCACAGTATGGAAGGTCCGGTCCGTGGACACACCTGGATTAATGTCTCTATCGTCCCTCCCAGGAAGTGGAAGGAAGGCATGGACGACCTTGCTTGACAGATTGCAGTGGACCCTGTTGTTAGCATGCAGATCCCCCCTTCAGGACGGAGGCACTTGTTCCAAAGCTCCTGGGAGCATTCCCCGTGGAGAGCTTACCCCTGAGTCCTTTACCAGTGATTGCTCTTGGCAGAAGGGAGCTCCTCACTCGAAGTCAGGCTCCACTCCAGAGGCAGCTTGCATACACTGACTCGATCTGGTGTCAGTAAAAGACCCCTTTGCCTCAATTAGGGACGTCTTTGAAGAACCATCCAAGTTCCAGAACTTTCCAGGAGATTGAAAGCTTTATGGCAATTTATTGCAAGTTTGACTTCTCCTACAAGAGAAATTCTGTCTAGTTCAGCTCCCTCTCCTTCCCTACCAGCTTTGCTTCCACTAGCATACCCCAGTACATTTTGAGAAAGCAAATGTCTATTTCAGAGTCTATTTCCTGGAGAACTTCATATAAGACACAGGGGAAGCTAATTGTTTCCCTGGAAAAACTGGCAATGGAGTCAGAAATTCCTCACTCTTAATCCTAGCCTTTACCTCTCAGTCTCCTCTGCTGGTACATACTGATCTAGGAAGTTTTGAGACTTAAAAAAAATTTTTTTTTAAGAATTTAAAAAATTAAATTTTTGCCCAAGCAACAGATGAAGTTGAGTCCCCATTTCTAGGTCTTTGTTCAATCAATTCATTCTTTCAAATAACTTTTATCTGGGACAATATGGCAAATCAGAGACTCCCCCTTGGAACCATAGTCAAATTTTTAGGAATTAAATTCTTAATGGCAATTCTTCCTCCAGGATGTGCTCTCTCCAAGCTGTGCCTCTCTCTGTCCTCCTGTTCTTTTTTGGTTCTTGCCCCTTCAAGTTCTCAAAGATTTGGTCTGTGATAAAAGTTTTAACTTCCTTAAGTCTTCACAATATGACTCTGTGAGCGTCACAGAAATAAAGGGAATTCCCAGTTCTACTTTGGTCTGGACTTTTAGAACTGATGGAAACACTAAGAACTAAAAATATGCTGTTTGTTAAGATCATAGAAAATATGCCTTTTTGGCTGGACTTAAATCATGATGATGTGTCTAATTACCAGTGTTTGAGAGTGGATAACTATTCTAACCATCAGCAATTCTGCGTTTCCTAATTCTGAAATATATTCCGAATCCAAACTTTGCTTCCTAGACCTTTGCTAGCATTTAGACCAGTTAACACTGAGTAACAAGCATTCTGAAAACATAGTGGCTTTAAATCACACCCAGTTATGATTGCTTACCTGTCCTTGGTTTGTCTAGACATTTCTGCTGACGTGAACCGGTCTCCGTGGATGTCAGCTGGAGGGGCTCATGCATCAGTGTTGAATGTGAGAGTTGGTTAGGGGCTGGCTGATCCAGGATGGCCTCAGCTGGGACCGTGTGGCGCTTTTCCATGTGGTGCCTCTTCCTCCGGCAGGTACTCGCATTGACCTCCTCTCCGGACATGGCAGGGCACCAGGAACAATTATGGAGGACTAATTATGCAGGACAGCAAGCCCTAAGGCACATGCCCTTTGCAAGCCTCTGCTTGGGTAACATTGCTCAGATCCCACTCATGATGGAAGGGGATCATAGATGATAGACCAAAATTCTCGGATACCGGAAGGCCATTCATGCATGCATTCTACTGTACCACCCGTGGTCAAGTCAATCTCATGTCCTGACCTCATGGCTCCTGTAGCCTCCATTATAAGTGTTGGCCTTCTGCCCTTGACCCGTATAGCCCATTCCCTGCTGAACAACTAGAATCATCTTGTAAAAATGTCAACTGGATCATGTCATTCCCTTGCTCAGCACTCTTCGATGGCTTCCTCTTGCTCTTAGACTGAAGTCCAAATGCCTTCCCATGACCACAGGTTGTAAATGATCTGATGGCCTCTGCCCATCTCTGTGACCTCATGCCCCATTGGTGCATCCTCTACTCAGACACTCTCTTCTCTGTTGCTCCCGCTTCAGGGGTCTCGCCGGTGGTACATTCTGGCAGGCATGTTAGCTCCAGCTGTTTGGATATCTGACTTTGGATCTTTGAGTTCATGTGTCCTGTCCTCACAGAGATCATTCCTGGTCATCCACGGTGAAATAGCTGTGCCTCTCTTCCTCATGCCACAAACTCTATCTTATTATATTTGTAATGTTTTTTTTTTTAATAGCAATGTAACATCTTAAATTATTATGCTTTAAACATTTTCTTCAAGATTTTATTTTTAAGTAATCTATACACAGTGTGGGGCTTGCACTTATAACCCTGAGATCAAGAGTTGCTCATTCCACCGTCTGACCCAGAGAGGTGCCCTTTCTTTTTAAATTTTTTATTTCTGCTCTCCTTCCAATTAGAATGTGAGCTTCATGGGAGTAGGAACTTTGTCTGTCTTGAACGTTGCTTTCTCCCTCACCGACAGTAATATTTATAGATACTCACACATAGGCAGTCAGTAGACAATGAATAAATAACTAAGTAATTTAAAATCCAGGCATAATGGTCTAACATAAAATACATATATTCCACTTCACTGACTCAAGGTATAAAATATGCCCATATCTTTTTTAATACTCAAAATAATATGATTCTAAGCCCTTCCCTCTTTTTTCAGCCAGATATTCTGGTTAATTCTCTATTTTTGTGGGTCCATTTCTTATTTTTCCCCCCTCTTCTCCATGTAACAGGGCACCCCATAGCCAGTCCCATTTCTCCTCTGATCATTGTCTGACAGCCCTCAGGTGACAGTGTGGTGCTACCTCAGAGAAGTTGGGACATCATTGATGACGGCTGGGAGACATCAGCGAGTGCGGGATGCACTGGCTATAGCAACAGAATTTCTCTCTGGCATCTGTCACTTGAATCCTGACTTCTGAGAAGAAGACAGGTTGTTGGTTGCAAATTCCAGCTGGAGTAAGCCTCCTGAGAGGACTGATAGCAACAGCTTTTCTATATTCCCTCTGCATTTGTAGGCTCGAAGATTATTCTTCCATGGGACATCATAAGCGTTTCAACTGAATGATCACTTAGATCCCTAGATTGCCTTAAACAGCAAATTTTCAGCAGATAGAACGTCCCTGCTCTATCATCTAAACTCTTTCTGCCATATTGAGTTCTGCCTCCTGAGATCTGTATGCTTTCTGAGCTTGCACAAGTAACGGAGGCTCCGTAGGTACTCATTCAAACCAGTATTTTGAAATGCTTTCATTTTGTCTCTTTTTTGCTGAAAGCCTTTTGCTTCTTGCTCTTTCTTTATGTGGCCTTTCAAGGTCCTCAGAGATGGGTCTTGGAAGCCTTATTGACCAAGACTCTTCTCCTATCTGACGAGCTACCCCAAGAGCCCATCAGTCCCCCACGCGTCTGCAGAGCCCTGGCTTGTATTCTTTATCACATGTGGAATGAAGTCCCTCGGCCCCAAAGCCAGAAGAACTGAAAGAATTTCCATGAGGGTCAGGATCTCAGAAGTAGAATGTCAGGGGTCCTCAAAGGCACTGGACCTTTCTAAGACTCTGGGAGGGACTCCTAGAGGTCATTGCAAAATTAGCAAAAATAAGATATTTCAATTACAACTGACAAGACAACTCTCTTTTCCCCTGCACTGGGTGGTGCTGGGTAACATTTTGGGGATTCAGCTCGGAGGAAGTTAAGCTGGAAAAACATCCAGTTTAGATTTCTTAGAAAATGTTTATGTGGTAGGCAATCACTTCCACTTATCGCTGGGTTATTGTTGGCCTCGCTGGTGTAGGAATGGCTCTTAGGAATCTCCTAGGAGACTCTCCCATTGGCCAGTTTTCTCCCTGGGCATGGCCAGGGGGTCGGTTAGGGTGTGTGTATCTCCTTGGGTAGCCAGCACCAGAAATACATGGACGGTGAAAGAGAAACAAGGTTTGAAATGCATGGAACCAGAAGGTGGTCTCTGGAAAATTCTTCCATTTGCCAAATGTGGAAAAGTGAAAGCCATGGGGTGCCAGAGTGGCTCAGGCGGTTAAGTGTCTGCCTTTGGCTCAGGTCATGATCCCGAGGTCCTAGGATGGAGTCCCACATCAGGCTCCTTGCTCAGTGGGGAGCTTGCTTCTCCCTCTCCCTCTGCCCCTCTCCCTACTTGTGCTCTCTCTGTATCTCTCTCTCACATAAATAAATAAATTCTTTAAAAAAAGAAAAAGGAAAAATGTAAGCCAAGTATTTGGCAGACAAAATGGAAGCTTTCTCTGGAATGCAGTAGTTGACTTTTCCCATGGGGTATACATTCCCAGACCCCCAGTGGATGGGGAACCTGAAACCTGTTTCAGGTTCCAGTTTCAAACCCTTGTACATAAAATGTTTTCTTCCTATACATACATCCTTATCATAAAGTTTAATAGGTCAGAATAAATAAATAAAATCTAAAAAAAAAAAAACCAAAGAAACTGTAGAGAAAAATACTAGAGACAACATGTCAGGTAATTAAATATAAAATAATATGTTAAAATTTTAGATTCTTTGCTGGCTTCTTAAGTTTTGATGTATAGTGCTTCCTTATACCTGATTTTACATTCACGAGTTTTTATCATGTTCTTACAACAGGGCCTAAAAATTGTGTAAGTTTGAATGTCCTCCCCCATAAAATCTGAATCTTTTCCTGGCAAAACCCAAAACATAATTTATTATCTCAATCAAGTTCTCAACACAAAAATTCCCATTAATGGAGTCCTTGGTTGTGGATCTGACATCATTCTAGACACCTTATAGAATTCTCTTACTTGATTCTTGAGACAACCTGTGGGCTCAGACGGTTCTCATTTCAGTAAGTTACAGAAAAAGAAGGTCACTTACTCAAGGTCACACAGTTCAGACTAGTCATGTCTCCTGCCACCTGCTGTCTGCCCAGCATGCTTTGCTTCCACAGTTCTCCTTGTTGCATAGTTTGGCGTGTAGCCACATTCTCTTCTGGTGTTGCCTGCCTGCTACCTTCTATCTGTGCTCCTTGACTCAGCTCTAAGCTCTTGAAGACCAAGAGTAGAACCCATATTTCTCCCGTATCCTCTTGCACATGGCAGAGGTGTGCGCTTGGAGTGTGACCTCTTTAATTCTTGACTAACTTGATTAAAAGGCCCATGTATCTGGAAAATGCCTCAAGACAAGGATGAAAACCACATCGGGAATAAATGAAAAAAGATTTGTTTTCTGCCTCAGGACCATATACCCACACGTGATGCTCATGGAGGAAATCACTGACTTCCCACTAAGAACGCAAGTTTGAAGCTACAGGTACACGTTGGCTTTCCGCTCTGAGCTGTCTCTGCTGGCTCGTGAATGCACGTGTGTGTGCAATCGTAATCACCATAGCAACCAGCACGGCAAGATTTTTTTTTTTCTCTCCCTCCTTCGGTTTATGAATCCAAATCAATAAATGTTTATAAATAACTCTGCAGTTGGCCAAAAGAAGTTAAAGCGTAAGCCAGAGCAATCCTTCTGTCCCGTGAATGTGAGTCATGGGTATGTTGGCCATATTCTGGGGACGACGGAAAAAGGCTATCCACGGAATAAACAATTGGCCACATCGTTTTCTTTGCGAGAGCACTCGGGAAAAAACCCGCGGGCTGAAACTCTTCTTCACGCGCTTGCCGACAAGGAGAATACAAAGGATGCCTATCCGAGGGGCACGAAGACAAAAGTGCGGGCATCACTGGTGCTCTCTCTAAGAGAGAACCTCAATGGAGGGCATCTCACAGGTCGCACTCAAGTTCAAAGAGAGTAGGTGGAGACGTCAGCCTGCGTTTGTGGGTCATATGTTCCCTAGGATATGCAAGTGGGATTCATACAAGAGGGGGATTTAGGATAAAGAGTCCCAACAAAATCAAATCAGGCCACCAACTATTGTCAGGATTCTTTCTATAGCATTCCAAACAGATGGCCAAACAGCCTCTCCCGGGATATTTTTAGTGAAAGGGAAAGTCATTTTCCTCTAATCTCTATCTAGTAGCTGTTAAATTTATTTCCTGAGCCAAAATCTCCTCCTACTCCCATCCCTTAACATCTATCCTTGGGTCTTAGTTTGTTCTTTGGCACAACAAAGACCTAATCCATCTGCTTCCCTCTCAGCAACGGGCCTACAAACCTTCGAAGGCAGTCACTGAGTTTTTCTTTCGTCTTCCCTTGTCATTGGTGTGGTTCCAACCTTTCCCCTTTCTTGGTTTCTTTCCTCCAAATGCTCCTGCCTTGTCGGCATTCTCAAAACGTGGACTCCCAGGACGGTCTGTCCAAAGCCCCACACATGGGGCAAGATTTCAGGGAGATGCCTCCCTAGGCTTTCCCTATCTGTGGACATGGCTAAGTTTATGTGCAAGTGTTTTATTGTGTTTTGTTTTACACGCTGCACCCTTGGCACAGATGAAACTTCTGGTAGGCTAAAACACACAGGGAACCCCACCCCAGAATAGGAACAAATTATATAAATATTTCTTCCAGGAAGAACCAACTAGGGCAGGGATTCCCTGGCAAAGCCACTAGCCTGAGAAGCAGAACGGAACAGCCCTTCTGATCATTTTGGCAAAGATTTTAGCTGGCTGACATAAAGTGGGGAAGGAGTCACTGTCCACAAGATGTGGTTTGAAGGGTGTTAGAGAAGTCTCCTGCCCTCCCCACTGAATGTCTCATTCATCCAAGTGCCAGGATGATTAGAATTTGGAAATAGAAAATATTTTCTGGCTGTTTGTTCCCCCCAAAGGACATATTAAATCACTAACAATTTAGTGTGAATGAAATGATCACATTTCTTTCTTCCAAAAAGAGGTGGTAGGAAAATATTAACTTCCCGGATTTGGAGAGAGGGATGAGGTGTTAAAATAGGGGAAATAGTTTGGAAGGATGTAATAGGAAGCTCTGGAGGCTTTGCAGTTTTGCTCGGGGCTGACAGAGTTGCATGGGCCGTGCTCTGGAGTCAAGTACTCGAATGCACACTGATGAAAGAGACAGGGGGATGGAGGCAAGAACACAGTGCTGGTGTAATAAGCAGACCTGAGAGGGTGGGAATGGTTGGAACATGAAACATGGCGGGGGGCAAGGGTGGGGGGTCCCACTAAGGGCCGGACCAATGCTCAGCTCCGGTCAAATATCATGAAGGAGGAATGCAGGCCCCATGTTGGCCGAGCTTTCATATTTTCAGAAACCCGAAGTCTGTGTAACATCTTCTAGTTTGGGAATGTTGACTCTGAGAGCGAAGCAAATGCCTCTTGTAGAATCTAAAAAAGGCAACTCAGAAAAGCCAAAGGAAGAGTGGTAGTCACCAGGGTCTGGGGTGTGGGGGGAAATGGGGAGAGGCCTTCGGTCAAAGGGTACCCACTTCCAGTGATGGGATTCCTAAGTTTGGGGATCTAATGTGCAAGTGATTAGTGAGTAGTGATTAGTGAGTGATTAGTGAGGAGTACTGTCTCATACTCTTGAGTGAGGCTAAGAGTAGGTTTTTAATGTTCTTGTCACAAAAAAGAAGCAGTCACTGTATCACACGATAAAGGCCGTGGCTGATGCTATGGTGACCATCATTTTGCAGCTTATAAATGTACCAGAGCAACCCCCGGCACCTTAAATGTACACAATTGTCTGTGTCATTTGCGTCTCAATAAAGGTGGAAAAAACCCAAACGGAATGAAAAGGAAACAAAACAAAAAACCCCCCAAATGTCTCTGTGGCCAGACATAGCTAAGGCTCCCAGTTTGGGGGCTCTAATATTAGGGTGCTTATCAAAAATATCTAGAGCTGCATTTCCTCCAGTGAAGCAAGTAGCGGAGGGTCCAGAAATAGTACCGTAAACAAGATATACATTTCCGCCTTACCCCTTCTTAACCCCAAGTGTCTACTTGGAGAGCTTTAAGTGTGTCTCCCGTCCTTTGAAGGAGAGTAGAGGAGGAAGCCTGATGATTCGTTTTTGAGCAATCCAGGGGCAGAAGGCCATGACCGTCTGCCTATGACGACAGAGCAGGGAGGAACAGGGACATTGGTGGCAATGGTCCTCACCCTCCCGAGCGAGCGCACGTGCGTGCTAGCAGAAGGGAGGGAACCCCTCCGAGACAGAACTGTATCCCAGTGCAGGTCTGAAGAACTAGGGGGAGGGGAAAACCCAGTTATGCCTTCAGTCCATTCAATCAAGTGACGACACACACGTACACAGGCACAAACACGTGTGGTTTTCTTTTCTGAAACTTCCTAATAAAATTAAAATATCTTGATTTCCCCCATCCCCACGTCCTTATCAGCCTTACTCTCTCTCTCCATTGCATATCAATTATATGCGTAGTATATTCAAACAGGCTCCTACTGAACGATACTCATCTTGATTCTAAGTTTTTGCTGCAGCTAAGAAGGCTGCAGTATCCTTCCTCGTCTGCACGTAATTTTGCATGTGTCTAGATTGGGGGAGAACTACGAAAATGAAAGTGCAGACAAACAGTATGGTTTTAAAAGATGGTGGTGCCAAATTGCCCTCCTGACAGGTAATGCAAACTTACATGCCCACCGATGATGTTCACCAAGCACTGTTGGTGGAACAGCCACAGGGTCCTCTCCAGGGATCTGGTTAGGAATGCAGACGCTCAGGCCCAGACCTTCTTAATCAGAATGTGCATGTTTGCAGTGGTGGTTGGGGTCATGGAAGTTTGGAGGAGTTCTGTAGCCTCTTCGTGAATAGTCATCAGTCTATGTCTCTTCTCCGTTGTATTTCCTTTAGGATGGGCGGAATCGAACATCTCTTTTATGTGTTTCAGGGTCATTTCTAAGTCTTTGTACCTATCAAGAAAGTTATTTCAGTATCATCTGAGTTGCGAATGTTTTTCTTGAATTTCTAAGGCTTCTTCCTTGTTGTGCAAATTTGTTTTAATCTTCAGTAGGTGAATTTATCTGTTTTTATAATTTCTGTGTTCTGGGTCATAGAAAGTTTTTGCCCCCTCTATAATTATCTTAAATTTTTTTGTTTCCTTTATCTATACTCTTTGGCTTTATTGTTTACATTTAGATATATTTTTAACCTGGATCTTAGTTTAGTAGAAGGAATGTGATATGGATTTATTTTCATCATTTCCAGGTGGCTACCTCTTCAGTACCATTTATTGAATAATGCACCTTTTCCACATTTATTTGAAATGCCACTGTTGTCATATACTAAATTTCCCTGCATAAACTTTCTCTATCAATTACTTGCTGTGTTACATCTCCTTTTGATCTTGATTCTCTACTGAAGGGCTGAGTCTGCTCTCCCAGGTGTGTGTTCCTGATGATCAAAATGATCAAAATTCATTTATCTTGTATCCCATTATATTAGAGTTTCTGCAGGTGACAAGTTGTCTGACTGCAGGTGACAAGTTGTCTGACAAGAAGATGCACGATAAAGGCTTACGAGAGTCTGAGAATGCATTTTTTTTGTTTTATAGTTTCTGTTTTTGTTTAAATAATGCCTTTAAACCCAGAAGCAAATAAGAGGGACAAGAAATTCTAGAATAGATCCAATATTTAGAATGTATTATTCTAGGGGCGCCTGGCTGGCACAGTGGGCAGAATAAGTGACTCTTGATCTTGGGATCGTGAGTTTGAGCCCCACGTTGGGGGTTGAGATTGCTCAAAATAAAATAAAAATAAAAATAAAAACCCTTAAAAAAGAACGTATTATTCTGTACCACAGATGCAGTGGCTTATGCTGCTTTTCTAGTCTTGGTTCTAAGTTAGGAAATCAGACTTAATGCAAGTCTTTCCCCCTCTCCCCATTTTTTGAGTTTTTAGAGCTCTGTGTTGGTTACTTGGCACTCTTTATATCGCTATGCCATCATTTTTATCATCTTCTCATTTCTGATTCATTCATTTCTTTTTTTTCTCGAATCAAACTTGAAAGTATTTCAAATAAGTGTTGGGTTTTTTTGTTTTTGTTTTGTTTTGTTTTGAGAGAAAAAGAGAGCCCATGTCCAAGCAAAGGGAGAGAGAGAGAATCTTTTTTCAAAATGTTATTTATTAATTTGAGAGACAGACAAGACCGAGAAAGCACGAGCAAGGGAGAGGCAGAGGCAGAGGGAGAAGCAGACTCCATGCTGAGAGGGGGAGCCTGACACGGGGCTCGATCCCAGGACCCTGGGATCAGGACCTGAACTGAAGGCAGACCTTTAACCATCTGAGCCACCCAGGGGCCCTGAGAGAATCTTCAGCAGACTGCTTGTTGAGCACAGAGACTGACATGGGGCTGGATCTCTGAGATCATGACCTGAGCCGAAATCAAGAGTCAGACGCTTAACCAGCTGAGCCATCCAGGCGCCCCTCAGATAAGGTTCTTAACACATCTCTTTCAGCATCTTTCCCTAAAGAAATTTATGTGTCACCCCGCGAGCAAGTAAAAACAAGAGCTGAAACTCAAATATGTCCCTTAAAATAGGAATACCGATTTTTACTACATGGTTTGTAATATTCCTTTTAATTACAAGAGAGTTATTTTCCTCTGGTGACCTAAAATGAGGACACACTATGAACGGAACCAGGCTCCTTCCTTGAAGGTCTCAAGATGTTCCTACAAACACACTTCTGTGAGTGTTAGCAGGTGACTTTGTGTGAAACGTAGGCAGTTTTCCACTGAGAAATTGCCTTCGGGGAGTTAAACTGAGGATTCCTTCTTAAGGGCACCACACGTTTTAATAACATTTTCATTTGGAAGAAGAAACTCCATGAAACTCATAGTAAGAGGGATATGTTTAATTTCCTCTTCTCTAATCACAGTTGTATTCCTCTTATGTATTTTGGAATGTGCCCTCCTTTTGTGAGACTTAAATTACTCAAATTTTGCAATCCTGCAATCTGGGGACACTCTCTGGTTCCTGATACTGTTAGCAACGAGCACATACTAACATCCCGATTGAAATCAATTTTCCTCTTTCGGGGCTCTGCGTGGTAACACTGTTACAGAGCCTTGGGGGAGGGCTGCTCTGGGGATGATCCCTACTGTCTTAGCCTTCAAATGCTTTGCCTAAGAGTAGTGCTTTTGTGTAGCTGGTATTCTTAGGAAATTGGGCCCAAGAAATAAGAGTGGGGAAGGGGGGTTGGGGAGAGTAAAACTGAGAAAGTCGGGAAGCCAAGTCAAGAGAGCACGATTGGACTGGTGACTGCTATTATTGTCAGGGGGGGATCTAGCCCAATGAGGACTCCTTGAGAAACCTTCTAGAATATTCTTCAAGAAGAGGAGCAGGGGAGTATTTATGTCTTCAGTTTCCTTTGCTCAAGGATTATTCTGAAGGTGTGGACTCCCTCCTGTCCCAGGGCTGTATATGCAGCAGAGGGCCTGAGAGATCTCTGCCAGCATCCCGGGGGACCGTGTGGGTGGTCAGCAAGAGACGGTTCACTCTGCTGAGGCTAGTGTGTCCAGACACACCTGATGGTACCTGGCAGCCATAGCCATGGGCAAAGCCTTTCTGCCCACCGACACCTTCCAGGCCTCGGTGCTAAGAAAACAAACCGCAGTTCAGGGAGATAAGCTCAGAGGGTCTGTGGTTGCCTGCTATCGCCAGGAACCTGGCTAACAGGGCACTGCAGAACTCATCCAGGGTCTGCAAACTCACATTAAGGCCACACGTGTATCACAAAGATGGTCTTATTGACAGAAAGTACTAGGTCAGACTGTGGCAGATGACCCACACCATTTCACAAAACTTTTCCCAGAGGCTGCAAATTATTTCTGGAAAGAAATAGGAAATACCTTCTTCCCTATCCAGGTGCCTACATACACAGACCTAGGCATGCTGAGAGCAGTCACAGTGCCAAGACAGCAGTGACTGCCCATAAGATCCTCCTGGGCTGTCCCTGGAGACCCGAGTCAGTGGGATCTCTGATTAGGGGAATACTGGGATACGTGTTTGTTCAGAAAGAGAGGCCGTTGACTTCTCAAGGGAGGACCGAGGGGAGGACCGAGAGCAGGACCTGGCCAATCCCAATGCTCTGAGAAATGGCAGCTGCGATGAGCTAGGAGATGTGGGTGTGCTCACGCCCTCAGCGACATGGGACGCAGGGATGGCTCACTTTTCATTCCAGACTCCCTACTACCTTCCCCTCTTCGTTCTGTGTTAGCTTGTCAGCCCCCTTTTCTCGTATAACGGCACTTAGGAACATTTATTATACACCAGGCACTGGTGTAGGAACTTCACAAACATGCACTCACCTAGCTCTAAAAAAGTGAAAATAAAAATAGTATGAAATACGTAGCAGTACCTCCCCCATTTTACAGATGAGGAAGTTGAGGCCCGAGAGGCCACAAAACGCACAGGTGAGCAGGAGAGCTGGGAGTCAGGGTCTGTGCTCTTAACCCCAGGTGTTTTCTGTCCTGTGCCCCTTGGGTCTGCCCTGAGGATTGATGATAGCATTTTACTCTCTTTGCTGAGCTTCCACGAGGTTTGTGGTAGGGGTGTCTGATTCTAGTTAATTCTGTACAATTCCCTAGTTGTTTTTCATTTTCGCTGTTTCCTCAAGTAGTTTTTGAGAAACCCAGGGGTCATGGTGTGGGTGGAAGCTTTCCAAGTGCCTCACGTTGTCAGACAGGAGTCTGAAGAGCGTGGACATTCAGAGAGTCCCCAGCAGTCCTTCTGGGTTTTTGGACTCCGTCTATCATCTTAGCCAGCTTCAGTGTCTTCTTTCATGGAAAGAACAGACCATAAACAGCAAATCAGAAGTGGGGACCACTGTAGGGCAGGGGCACAATGCAGAGACCAAGATCATGGCTGGAAGGTGAGTCAGGGAAGGTGTTGCTGTATCATGAATGTCCGCCTTGTCCCCGTAAGGGAAACGTCAATGATGTTCTGTTGAGGAAGGTAGCAAAGTGGGGGTGCCTGGGTGGCTCAGTGGTTAAGTGTCTGACTCTTGACCTCAGGGTCATGAGTTCAAGTCCCACATTGGGTTAGGGTTAGGGTTAGAAAAAAAAGTAGCAAAATGTGGAAGACGCTTTAGGAGGTTGTGTTCCCTCATCAAACAGGTCAAATAAAAATTACTGTTGCATCTGCAAAGTTGAGCTTTAGTTGTCTAGACATTGTATGGATGTAAAACAGTCCAGTGTTGCTGGGAGGGCTGGACGAAGATAAAACATTTTTTGGTGAGCTCCAGACCTGCGCCTACTGCGCCTATGGAGCCCGGGGCAGGTGGCCAGTCGATCTGGTGTCCCTATTTCTTCCAAGGGCTTAGTGCACATCATAACTTTACTTTGAAAATAAGTATTAGAAACAAATCTGACTTGTAGTAATTTGCTACACATAGAAACTATATTTTAAAAAAGTAAAGGGCACATTTCATGCACTTTTTCCCTTTCTTCTCTTTTTTCCTCCTATTCCTTTACCCCTCCCATTCTTCTGTTTTTAAAAAATTAAAACTTTAAAATTATAAGACAGTTGTAGATTCATATGCTGTGCTAAGAGACAACACAGAGAGATCCCAGGTTGTAAGGATACCTTTTACTCAGTCTCACACAATCTCTCTTCCTTTGTAAGCCCAGCAGACATTACATCAAACTTTCTCAAAACACAATTCTCAAACTTTCCTAAGAGTCCAGGACAAATCTTTACTTGTATTTAATAGATTGTCATTCGACACTAGTGACCCAAGTTCCTGTTTTTTCCCTAAGTCCTAAAATGTTTTAGATTATGATTAAATATGAATTCAATGCTCTATATTGACACCCCTATTTTTCTGATTTTCAAACACTTCTGTGCCTTTCTCTAAATGTTTTGAATGAAATGTCAACGTTTCTTGCTCTTGAATGATCCCAACCTCCAGGAAATGACATTGTACAGGGTGGGTTACTGTGACATTGAACCCGAGGCTTGGCACCACATGGTAACATAGGAGATACAAGCAGGGGGATTCCTTCTCCCCTCCTTTTTTGGGGGAGGAGGAAATAGGAAATGGACATAGTTCATGGATAGAGAGCAAGCTTTCTCAACCTCAGCACTGTTGACGCTTGAGGCTGGATAATTCTTTGTGTATATATCTGGGGACAGTCCCCTGTGCCTTATAAGATGTTTTAGTAGAGGCCATGGCGCCCTCTCTTCCCCCCATTTCCAGTTGGGACAACCAGAAATGTCTCCAGACACGGCCAAATGTCTCCTGGGGACAACATGGCTTCTGGTTGAACACCACTGGCTCAGAGGGTCTAGAGAGACAGACCTCCCCAGGGTGGTGGGAATAGGACACTAAAGGATGTCTCCTGGTTTGTAGGGCCTTTTGTATCCTCATTTCCTGCAAAATCCTCTGCATCCTTATTTCTGAACCGACCTCCCTGAGATCATAGCACACAGGCTCCGGGGCCAATGGCGTGGGTTCAAATCCCAGCTCTGCCAGTTGATGACCCCCTAAGCCTTGGTCCCCTCGCCTGTGAGATGGGAATATACTAGAAGCTGCCACACTGAACAGAGTCCGTGCAAAACACAGATCACAATGCCGGGCGCACTGCAAATACTCCGTGAATGTTAGGCAGACCCCCCCCCCCACCAGACTCTTCTCGTCTTTGTGGCAGAAAATACAGTTACGTCTACCTTCACCCTACTTGGGAGGCCGTCAAGCCTAGAGTAATCAATAAACTAGGGAGATTAACTGCCTTTTACAGAAAGAGGGGAGGCGGTGTTTAATCACTAAGAGTGCAATTTCTCGGCTCTGTGGGGAAGCCGGGTGAGAGCAATGACCTATAGGCCAGGCCTCATTGCGTTATTCCTAATCCCCTCTACAGCTGTTTGAGGGGAGCGTACATATCCCTCATTTTATGACAAGAAAATGAAATTCAGGGAGGCTCTCTTACTCGAGGTCACAGCCCTCATCAGTTGCTAACTCGGGGGCCTAGCCGGTGTCTGATCAAATTCAAACCCTGTTCCGTGGCTGCACCATGAGCTAGGAAGTAGACAGGTGAGAGGCAGGGAAACGGGCAGATGAGGCGGGCAGAGGGACCCCAGGCAAGGAGATGGAGGAGACATTTGTCTAGAGAAGACCGAGAGTGACCCATAAGAGCTGTTCTTTTAGCAGAGGGAGCTGAGATTCCTGGGCAGAGGCTAACGGTGGACGGGAGTTCTGCCTCTCTGGTTTTTTTTTTTTTTTTTAACGGAACTTGAGAAGGAGAGAGAAGAGACAGATGTCACAGTCACAAACTCAGCACGGGTAGGTGTATGGTGAAGCGTTGTTTGTGCTGTCTGCAATAGAGAGCAGAAACCTAATTGAGGCTGCTGCCCTTAGAAACGCAGCCTCGGGGAGTGTCCTGGGGCAGAGGGGTGTGGAAGTTTCTAGAAGGGTGCCAAGAGGAGGGATCCTGAATTCAGCCTTGGCTGAGAAGCCAAACAAGTATTTGGAAGCGAGTATGTTGGACAATATACACGCTTGGCTCTTTGATCTTCCTGGTGCTCGGCTGTTTCAGCAGACCCCCCCTGCTCCCCCTGGCCAGGCAAAGCACTAAGAGGTGAGCTTTCTGGGTGCTGGGAAGTGGGGGGGACGTGGGGACCTGGGGGGTGGGGCGAGAATAGCTTGGAATCCTTAAAAGCAAACATACCAATCTCTGACTCCCAAGTCTTTTGAATAGAAAATCCAGCCCTTAGAAAATAAGCAGCCATTGATAAACTCGGGGTAAATCTTGCCTGCTTTTGGCAAGGAGCACAATGGCCTCCGGGCCAGGGGTGGGGTGAGGCAGCAGCTGAGTGTGTTTGGACCATATTCCTCTTTTCAAAGGCCCCTGGGCCAGCTGGAGGCTTTACAAGGGCCCCCACTCAGGCCGGCCAGCAGGGAGTTGAAGTAATCTAATTTTAATTATGTGACAAAAGCATGAAGAATCATTTAAAGGTCTGTCAGGGAGAAATGGCTCCAGTCTGCCAGGAGTCCTTAGATGGTAATACAGAGACCCAGGGGCTAAATGCTGGGTTTTGGTGCTTAAAAAAAATTAAGTCCCACAATCACCAGATTGCACACTATTGAAAGAGAGAAAGGCTGAGAGGGACAGCCACGGCTCTATCAGATAAAGGCAAGGGCAATGATGAGAAAGCCAGCTGCAAGCCAGTAACTCGAAGTTGTTTGGGGGCTTGAAACAGTCTTTCAAAAAATAAGGTGAGTCTTCTCCATCCCTTTAAAACCAGCAAGAGAGCGTTTCTGTGCACGGCAGCGAACATGAATGGCTCCTAAAGCACTTTCAAGTATATTATTCAGTACAGTGATTTCGTTGGATCTTTAAAGAGAGTTTTTGGTCTTAAGTAAAAAGGATTGATTCTGAAATCCGATCGGTTTGAATTTACCACTGATTATTTATGTCGAAATAATGAAAAGAAATGTCCTTCTGCCTAAGCCCTCGGTTCTAGCACTTGGTTTTTAAATGCTGGGAGTTTAGAGCCCAGAAGCACTTTTTCTCTGAATCAGCTGACCTTGACCAGAAGATCCTAGAGGACTGGATGCAACTTAGTGTCACAGAACATCTTCCACCTCCATTAAATCAATGCAAAGGCAGTGTTGACATCATGGAACAGATTAAGACAGGTGGCTTCGTCAGAAGTCTTGCCACGTCTTTCTTGAAGGCAACACAGAAGTTGGCCTGGGCTCGACCCTGGGTACATGCAGTAAGCTTTATTGAAAAGGTGGTCACAAAAGGCTTTCATTGGGAGAGAAGTGGGGATCTCCGAGGAGCTGGGTGAACAGCTCAGACACCTTCATTGTGTCTTGCCTCATTGTGTCTTTCCCTCAACTGGCCTCCCACCACATGGGGAGGTAGCCTTCTTGGGGTGCTTTCTAACATCATAGCTACTGGCTTTCCTGCCTCTACCTGGTTTTCTAGGAAGAAGGATAAAAGAAACTGTTCTGCATTTTCCTCAGGGACCGTGTTAGGGTGATGCTGGGTTATGCTTCAGTGACAAATAAAGCTCAAGTTCTCAATGGCTTGACATGATGAAAATGTACTTCTTACTCACTTCCCTTGGCAGCCCTTATCCTTGCAGTGACTCTGGGGTCTGGGTTGCTTCCATGCTAGAGCTGGGCCTTCTGTATCATCCAACTTCCAGATGACCGTGAGAGGGGAAATGAGAAATGGAGGAAACTCACTGGCCTTGAACTGCGCAGTGAGTGACAACCATCACTTTTATTTCAAGTTCTTTGCCCAGCTACACTCATGTGGCTCCCAACCCAATGCAAGGAGGTGGGGCGTTGTAGGAGAACCCACCAATATTTGGAGGATATTAACCATCTCTGTCCCCAAGGACCTTATTCAGCCCCATTTCCAAGAACACCCTTTGTGGTTATTTTGAAGCAAAAGGAAAGGCGCTTTTCAGCACAAGAATTGGGTTTGTTTGAGATAGATAGTGGTCTGTGTAACTACTGACCCGCGAGAAACATTTTCCTGCTTCTCGCCTAAGACTACCTATAAAATATTTTCAATTTGAGATTCCACATGCAATCAAATGTTAAGAACACATGTTGTATTTCATTTGTATTTGTTTTCCAACACATGTTGTTTTGTTTGCTATACCGACAAATCAACTAGTCAAACACACATGGTAACTCTTGGCAGCCTATTAATAAAAATGCATATAAATGTAGAAAAATGAAGTGTGGGTTCAGGGACTTTGCATCTAATTTACAAGGAGAGCAGAAAGACCATGGGATATCACTATAGCTTCTAAAACCAGGGTCATGTTTAACAATACTTCCATATCTGGGACCAGTCTTGGACTGGCGATACAGTCCAGGAACAAGTGAAGGTACAGATCTTTCTTGACTTAACATGGGGTCACATGCACATAAACCCATCGCTAGTTGAAAATATCATAAGCCAAAAAGGCACTTAATGCCCCCCAAGCTCCTGAACATCAGATCTCAGCCTGGCCTTCTCTACACATGCTCGGAACATGTAGAAGAGCATGGGCCAGGTCAACCAACACAAAGCCTTTTTGATACTAAAGACATGAAGATCTCATATAATGTATTCAACATCTCAATAAAAGGGAAAGGTTGTTTGGGCCAGAGTGGTTGTGAATGTGTGCTCGTTCACCCCCACAAGTTTCGCTGCCCATCTCCTGTATCACGGGAGAGGGCCACACCGCATATCACTATTAAAACCCAAAACACAAGTATGGTTTCTACTGAATGCGTATCACTTTTGCACCACTATCGAGTTGAACCATTATAAGTCGGGGACTATCTACACTTTTTTTTTTTTTTTAAAGATTTTATTTATTTGAGAGAGAGACAGTGAGAGAGAGCATGAGAGGGAAGAAGGTCAGAGGGAACAGGCTCCCCATGGAGCAGGGAGCCTGATGTGGGGCTCGATTCCAGTACTCTGGGATCATGACCTGAGCTGAAAGCAATCGCTTAACCAACTGAGCCACCCAGGCGCCCCAGGGACTATCTACACTTAAAAAGCGACTCCATCATCTTATTTGGACTTTTCAGAGATCATGCCAAGAGATTCCTCTTAGCACACGGCCCCACTTTTCTCTCTCCAATCTAATTCTCTCACATCCAAAGCTAGTCCTGAGTAAAACCCTCTCCATAAAGAGCCCCTGTGGTTTTCTGGTCTCTCTTCCCTCTTCCCAGCGCCTCATCTAGATTTCCCATCACCAGGGGCATGGGGTGGGAAGCAGGTGGACAAGACAGCCCGACCTCCAGCAGTGGGGAAGGAGAGAGTCATCCCTGCCCATGTGCTAGTAATGGGTGCCCAGCTTCATCTGCCTGCCTTGCAGCTCGCTGAAGCACCATAGATTCCTGTACTTGTCAATCCTCCCACAGTCCGCCTTCTTTAACACCTCCCCACCCCACTCAAAACCGGAAGGCCCGAATGCAATGTGTTGGCTCAGAAGAGCCTTTGCAATAACAGGAGAGAGATGAACACTTTAAAGTGGGTGTAGAAATAATTTTGAAAAGGAAATTGAAAGCCGAATTCCTCTCAGCAGAAAAACATCTATTTTCTACTCAATCATGAAGAAAGACTTTAGTTTGTGTTTTGGTCCCTCCACTTTCTGATAAAAGTTCCCCCCACCATCTAAAAGTAGAGCGTTCCTATGAAGCCTTTCCTATGCCCAAATGGTATAAAGTGAACAAGCAGTTACTATTAATTTGTCTGGAAACATTTTTGAGTGTTCCCAGACCTAAAGAAAATACCTTTCTTTGGCTTTTCTGATACCTTAGGACACATCTTGCTAACGGATGCACAAAAGAAATCAAGATAAAATCCAAATGCTCACAGACCCAGTTCAGGGCTCTGGGGAAGGGACGGGGGGTGGTGGGTGGCACTGTCTCTGTAACAGCTCGCTGCCAAACCAATGCTGAGTGCTACTTTCACTGTTTCCATAAAAGTGAAAACTCTCTTTGGATTTCCTCCAGGGAGTAAAAACCATGTATGCATTTCATACATGCCTACAAAATAGAAGTGATAGAAATGTTCCCTATTGCTGCATAACAAATCACCCCACAACTCGTTTGCTTACAACAACAACAACACACATATATTTTGCTCATGAATCTGCAGGTCTGGCAATGCTCGGTTGGGGCAGCTAATCTCTCCTCCAGCTGTCATCAGCTCGGGCAGCTCAGCTGGGGCTGGGAGAGCCACTTCCAAGATGGCCGTCAGCTAGTCAACTGGGATTGTTGACGGGGACCTTGGTGTCTCTACCCGTAGCCCTCTTCATAGGATTCTTGGGCTTCCTTACCACATGGCAGCTGATTTTCAAGAGGGGGCATGTCAACAGACAGGAAGTAGAAACTGCCAGTTGCTTAAAACCTGGGCCAAGAAACTAGTATAGTTATCTTTTCCTATTCTGTGGGTCAAATCAGTGAAAAAGTCTTCCGAAGTTCAAGAGTTGAGGACACAGGGCTCATCTCTTGGCGGAAGAGCTATCAGATTTGTGGCCATCATTAACTCACCACAGTAAACTACCATGTATCCTCTAACTACCTTTACTCATGACAACTTTTGAAAACTGGCTTTTTCCTCTTATTGAAGGCTAGAGGTCCACCTTGAACCCAATTTTATAAGTGTATTCCATCATTTTCAGTCTACCTAAGTGAGAGCCGGCTTCCCTCATGTCACCTTCTTTCTGTTTTGCTTGGATCTCTGAAAACCATGGCTCTCAGATTCCCAGTCTCTGCCATTTGGGATTCATCGATTCTGGACTAGAGAACCTCCAGTATCCACTTGGCATTGTCCAACCAGTGACAGCTCAGTCGCTGCTTGCTTCTATGCCTGTCTACATTCCTCCAGTGCTTTTTCTCACCCAACGAATAGGCTGAAACTAGCCCACTTTTAGGTCCTGGTCCCTCCTGGTCTTCCTTGTACTGCTGTAGTTAAGATGGAACATGATGGGGGTACCCGGTGGCTCAGTCAGTTAAGTGGCTGCCTTCAGCTCAGGTCATGATCCCAGAGTCCTGGGATCGAGCCCTGGATCAGTCTCCGTGGTCAGCAGGAAGCCTACTTCTCCCTCTCCCACTGTCCCTGCTTGTGTTCCCTCTCTTGCTGTGTCTTTCTCTGTCAAATGAATATATAAAATAAAAATAAAAAGTGAATATATAAAATATATAAAATAAAAATATATATATAAAATAAAAACAAAAAAAGATGGAACATGACAATTATCTCTAGAAGTAGCTCCAAACTTTTTGCACACCTGTCCTTCCTCCTTTCCACCTTTTTTTTTTTTTTAAAGATTTTATTTATTTATTTGACAGACAGAGATCACAAGTAGGCAGAAAGGCAGGCAGAGAGAGAGGAAGGGAAGCAGGCCCCCTGCTGAGCAGAGAGCCTGATGTGGGACTTGATCCCAGGACCCTGAGATCATGACCTGAGCCGAAGGCAGCGGCTTAACCCACTGAGCCACCCAGGCGCCCCCACCTTTTTTTTTTTTTTTTTTTTACTCATATCAAAAAAGTTTAGAATTATAGAGTTGGAAGGAGACTTACTGTCCATCTAGAATCTACCCCCAAGTTTTACAGGTAAGCAAATCTGGGCTCTTCCCTCACATTTCCAGCTGTGTTTCCATTTGAATTCTGGAAATAAGTTTTTACTTCGTATTGCTAAAGTCACTTTCCCGTTCTTCTGATCAAAGCATGCATTCTCTGAAAGCGAGGAAGAGGAGGAGGAGAAAGGCGGAGAGGGAGAAGAAGGAGACAAACCTTGTTTCGTCAATTGGTTAATGAGTAAAACTGAGTGGGGTGTGATAGAAATAAGTTTCCATGTTTTTCCTATATTGAAAGAAAAATAAACCTATTTCCAAATCATTTGAACATTTCATGTATTTGTATGCTCTTTGTGTTTTCTCCTGAGCAGTTAACAGTTTAATAAAAGCAAAATAACATCACTGCTTTCCTGCTACACTATTAGGAAGAGAGAGTGCTTCAGGGACAAGGATAATACAACTGTGGGGCTGTGCCTTGCCGAGCCTCATCTGGCGATGGTAGCAATCTGAGCTAGCAATATGTGTTTGCTTCCAAATTAACAGAGGTGCATAATGGAGGTGAGTAGGAAGCCGGGAAGGAGGCAGGTATCTGGCAAAGCAAAGGGGCCCTTGCCTTTGACCTTGATTTTCCAGTTAGGTAGGCCAGAGGTGAGTTCAGTGTGCAACTGGGCTGACAGACAAGGGAAGTCTTCAGTTGATGGAGAAGAGGTTGCCTCATTTGACCTTAAAATTAGGATCTACAATCATTTTACACTCTAAATGTCATTTTCCTGTCACGAAATCCAGTGGCTCCACTCCACTTAAAAGCACTCGACTTATCTTCACAGAAATCCCACTCCCTTGAGCAGTGTGGTGTATACAGCAAGTACTTAATGAGTGCTAAGGATTCCTCACAATTACAGGTGTGGCACTAGGCCCCGCAGACAGAAAGTCATACACACAAGCCTGGATCTCAAGGTATGGATAAATAAATCTGTAGTTATTTTAAAATATGTTAAGGGTAACGATCGGTACCTTTCAAAATGTACTGTTTCAAATTCAGAAAGAATGATATTAGTGTTCGTTAAGAGTCTTGCTCAGTAAACTTTTTCGGTTCCGTTTTAAACATTTCCTTCCTTGTTTCAGGCTTCAACTTTGGAAAGCCAGAATAATTTTCCCTACCACAGCCTCCTCTGTCATGCCCCATGCTGGCCCCTTTGTTATTTTTATTATATAGACTCAAAGAAGCATAGCCTTTCAGAGCTGGAAGGAACATTGGAGACATATCCCTTTCCAATTTTCTCTTTGAAATGTGTGTCATGTTACTTTCCATTCCGTTATATATATTATGCAGCTGTTCAAGTTCTGAATGTGGGGAAGGTCACTGGTATAAATAGGATACCTCACCAAATGGGGAACGTGCTCCTGGGACTTTTGGAAGCCAGAGAGCTCAAACTGTGAGTACCAGTCACCATCACTAAAATGGAGATTTACTGTTCCCCTTGCTGCTTGGCTGTGGCAAACGGGACCAGTGGAAGGGATTATAGAAATCAAGGGGAGGCTGACAGGGGACTCAGAAGTCAAGTCCTTTGCCAGGTTAATGTCCTAAGACTGGTTTGGTGTTTCTCAGGTCCAGGTCCTTGGAAAGGGTTTGGAAAAAAGTTCTAAATAAGCAAATTAATGTAACGATTATGGTAGTATGCAGGCTCGTCTCCTAGTATGATTAACTGACCTCAGGAGTGCAGAAAAACACAATCCAAGGTGTTAACACACTTGCGAGTCCTCAGCAATGCAGTTTCTTCAGAGACTTGGCATGTGGCCAGGATGACTAAATCAAGTTAATGTCTGTATTAATTTCACCGTATTTGTGCTACACTATATTTAAGAATTGTTGACTGATTTTTCTTATTCCAGAGACTATCTTACAGTAAGTGTATGAATGCTCGGAGGAACTTTCTTAACTTTGGAGCCTGCAAACTGGCAAATTCAAAGTGGAAAAGAGCAGCATGTTCAATCACATAATAATGAAGAGCATTAGTTTCTCCAATAAATATTTAATGCACTGCCACTCTGTGACCCGCTCTGCTCACTCAATGCTCCAGCTCTGAGACACTTAATTATGACATCTCTCTGTGTTGAAAAATAAATAAAAAAACAAAGCGTAAACATAGTGAGAAAACACTTGTATGAAATCGGCCAAGGGCTCTTGTATTTGCTATATAAAGTTCAGTAGAGTATAATTTAAGATAATGAGATGGTGCCAAGCAAGGTCATTAAGACGTGAATAAGTTGACAAGAGAATAAGAAATTAACAAGTTAAAACCTAAACAGAAACAGGAACCAAGAGGACTAAATGGGAACCTGAAACGTTTAAACCTCTGGTGCCCCGAGAGCATTTGCTGAGCCAGGTGAATGTAGGCTTAGGTGTTCTATGTTTCCTGGTGCTCCTATTGTCCGGAGAAGGCTAAATCTACTGATTAATTTTAGGATTTGTTAATCAGGTATGTAAGGACTTTTTTTAAAAAAAAGTATAGAACGGGTAGAACATATACAACATACAAAATAATATGGTTGCTAGAAGTCAAGATGTATTACTAATTAATTTAAATATAAGTGAACTAAGTGCCCTTATATGCACTTTTTCACGATTTATTTATTTATTTTGGAGACAGAGAGAACATATGCACAGGAGCATGAGTTGGGGAGAGGTACAGGAGAGAATCTTTAAGCAGACAGCCTGCCGAGTGTGCAGCCCCACATGGGGCTCGATCCCAGGATCCTGAGAGCAAGACCTGAGCTGAAACCCAAGAGTCAAATGCTTAACTGATTGAGCCACCTGGGCACCCCCCAAATATATTTTTTTACTTATTTATTTTTTAAAAAGATTTTGTTTATTTATTTTGACAGAGAGAGAGAGATAGATCACAAATAGACAGAGAGGCTGGCGGGGCAGGGGAAGAAGGCTCTCTGCTGAGCAAAGAGCCCGATGCGGGGCTCAATCCCAGGACCCTGAGATCATGACCTGAGCCAAATGCAGAGGCTTAACCCACTGAGCCACCCAGCACCCCCCAATGCATTTTTGACAGTATAACTTAATCTTCTAATCTCGAAGTATAAGAAAACACATTGACAGAAATGTAAGGAAAAAGGAGATAATTCCAGTCTTAGCGGGAGGTTTTAGCATAGACCCCTCTGTATTTCATAAATTTAGCATGTAAGAATTAGATAAGCTACAGAAGATTTTAATAGCATTATTAACACACTTGACCTAATGAACATAGACAGAAAACTGCCCCCACCAACTGCAGGGTACATAATTTTTCCTGGCACATGTAGAACATTTATAGCAAAGGACCAAACACAAGTTCACATGGTAAGCCTTAACAAATTTTGAAGAAGTGAAATTTTACAGAGCTTGGTTCCAACTGCAATGCAGTTAAGCAAAAAAAAAATCAATAATAAAAATGAGTGGAAATTAAAAACACACACACACACACCCCTCCAGGTAGTAAGTGGATTAAAGAAGGAACTATAGGCTGGGGAGGAGGAGCAAGATGGCGCAGTAATAGGAGACCTAGTATCCTTGGGTCCCAGGAGTGCAGCTAGAGAGTTATCACAGCATTCTAAACACCGACAAACTCAACAGGAGATCCAAGAGAAGAAGAGCAGCAATTCTAGGAACAGAAAAGTGACCACTTTCTGGAAGGTAGGACGAGCAGAGAATTGAGTCCGAGGTAACATATGGAAAGAGAGATGGGGGCAGGGGGGCGGGGGGCGGGAGGGAGCCTCCATCAGGCACTTACCGGCAAGTGAGAGAGCCACAGGGCCTGAAATCAGAATATTTAGAAGTCTGCTCCACTGAGGGACGTCGCTCCAGAGGCTAAGCGGGGGTGGAGCCCTTGCCGGGACAGCGTGGTCTCAGGACCTGCGGGGTCACAGAAAGAGCAGGGGTATCTGAGTGCAGCAGAGCCTCCAGGTATCAGAATGGGGGAGGCCGCGGCAGAGAGAGAGTCGAGAAGGGGGCTCTCAGCTCGGGGTTACCTAAAACTGTGATCCGAGGCACAGTTGGGGCCACTGCTCCCCTAGCAGGGACCCCACAAGTGGCAAATCCGGGAGACTCACCTTCCTCCTCTGGGAGAAGCAGCGAAGGAGCACATGACAGGAATCCGCTGGGTTTGGAGACTCCAAACGGGGCTGAACGCCAGAGACAGAAACGCTCGGTCACAGGCTGGGTGAGCTTGGAGCGTGGCCGGAGACCAGGGAGACGGGAGGGATTGACGGCTTTTCTCTGACTGCAGGCGGAAGAGCCAGCGGAGTTCTCAGCTCCTCCAGGCGGGAGACTGGGCGCCGCCATCTTCATTTCCACCCTCCAGAGCTCTACGGAAAGCGCTCAGGGAACAAAACCTCCCAAGCGCAAACCGAGCAGATTGCTTAGCCCGGCCCCTGGCAAGGGCGGTGCAATTCCAGCTCCAGCAAAGGCCTTTGAGAATCACGGCAACAGGCCCCTCCTGCAGAAGAACAGCAAGAACATCCAGCCAAGATCAAGTTCACCGATCAATGAGAACTTCAAATCTTCAGAGCTATGGCAATATAGCGCATAGAATTCATGGTTTTTCCCCCATGCTTCCTTAGTCTTTCAAAGTTAAATTTGTTTAATTTTATTTTTTTCTTATTCTATTTTTTAAAAAATTCTCTTTCCTATTTTAATGGTTTTTAAAACTATTTTATCTTATCAATACCTTTTCAAAAATCTTTAATTTTTGTTATAGTCATATTCTATCCCTTCATTGTATTTAACCATATTTTTTGTATACATAATGGTTTTACTTTCTTTAAAATTTTGAGATACAGTTTCCTCTAACAAATCAAAATAAATCTAGCACATGACTTTGTTCTAGTCTCCAGCCTGAAGATGTTCTTTCCCTTTTTCCAACTGACTTCTTATCAATTCCTTTTTTAAGAATATTTTTAAATTTTCATCTTTACAGTCATATTCCATCCCTTTATTGCATTTACCCTTATTTTTGTATATATACAAGTTTGTATTTCTTTAAAATTTTGGGAGGCAGTTTCTTCTAACAGACCAAAATACATCCAAAATCAAGTGTGTGGCTCTGTTCTATTCACCAGTCTAATATATAGATTTATAGATATAGACATTATTTATTTTTTCCATCCTTTGCTCTCCTGGTTTTGGGTCTCTTCCAATTTGGTTAGTGTATATTTTCTGGGGTTGTTGTTACCCTTTTAGTATTTTGTTCTCTCATTCATCTATTCTTATCTGGATAAAATGACAGGGCAGTAAAACTCACCTCCAAAAAAAAGAATAAGAGGCAGTACTGACCCCTAGGGAGCTAATCAATACAGACATTAGTGAGATGTCAGAATTAGAGTTCAGAATGACAATTATCAAGGTGCTAGCTGGGCTCCAAAAAGCCTGGAAGGTACTAGAGAATCCCTGTCTAGAGAAATAAAATCCCTTTTCTGGAGAAATAAAAGAACTAAAATCTAACCAAGTTGAAAAAAAAAAAAGCCATTAATGAGGTACAATAAAAAATGGAGGCTCTTACTGCTAGGATAAATGAGGCAGAAGAGAGAATTAGGGATATAGAAGATCAAATAATGGAGAATAAAGAAGCTGAGCAAAAGAGAGACAAACAACTACTGAACCATGAGGGGAGAATTTGAGAGAGAAGTGATACCATAAGATGAAACAATATTAGAATAATTGGGATCCCAATTAGAAGAAGAAGAAAGAGAGAGGGGGGCAGAAGGTATATTGGAGAGAATTATAGTAGAGAATTTCCCTAATATGGCAAAGGCAACAAGCATCAAAATTCAGAAGGCACAGAGAACCCCCCTTGAAATCAATAAAAATAGGTCCACGCCCCATCATCTAACAGTAAAACTTACAAGTCTTACCAAAAAAGAGAATCCTAAAAGCAGTCCAGGACAAGAAGTCTGTAACATATAATTATAAAAATATTAGATTGGTAGCAGACTTATCTACAGAGACCTGGCAGACCAGAAAGAACTGGCACGATATATTCAGAACACTAAATGAGAAAAACATGCAGCCAAGAATACTATATCCATCTAGGCTCTCATTGAAAATAGAAGGAGAGATAAAAAGCTTTCAGGAAATACGGCATCCTTTCTTGATCAAAACTCTTCACAGTGGATGGGGGGTACATACCTCAATATCATCAAAGCTATCTATGAAAAACCCACAGTGAATATAATTCTCAATGGGGGAAAACTGAGAGCTTTCCCCCTAAGTTCAGGAACAGGGCAAGGCTGTCCACTGTCACCACTGCTATTCAACATATACTAGAAGTACTAGCCATCAGACAAAAAAACTAGCAATCAGACAATAAAAAGAAATAAAAGGCATCCGAATCAACAAAGAAGTTGAAATTTTACTCTTTGGAGATGATATGGTACTTTTTGTGGAAAACCCAAAAGACTCCACTCCAAAACTGCTAGAACGCATACTGGAATTCAGTAAAGTGTCAGGATATAAAATCAATGCACAGAAATCAGTTGCATTTCTATACACCAACAGCAAGATAGAAGAAAGAAAAATCAAGCAGTCGATTCCATTTACAATGGAACCCAAAACCATAAGATACCTGGGAATCAACCTAACCAAAGAGACAAAGAATCTTTACTCAGAAAACTATAAAGTACTCATGAAAGAAATTGAGGAGGACACAAAGAAATGGAAAACTGTTCCATGCTTATGGATTGAAAGAACAAATATTGTGAAAATATCTATGCTACCTAAAGCAATCTACACATTTAATGCAATCCCTATCAAAATACCATCAATGTTTTTCAAGGAAATGGAACAAAAAAATCCTAAAATTTATATGGAACCAGAAAAGACCCCAAACAACCAGAGGAATGTTGAAGAAGAAAACCAAAGCTGGTGGCATCACAATTCCAGACTTCAAGCTCAATTACAAAGCTGTCATCATCAAGACACTGTGGTACTGGCACAAAAACAGACAAATAGATCAATGGAACAGAATAGACAGTCCAGAAGTGGACCCTTAACTCTATGTCAACTAATCTTCGACAAAGCAGAAAAGAATGTCCAATGGAAGAAAGTCAGTCTCTTCAACAAATAATGTTGGGAAAATTGGACAGCCACATGCAGAAGAATGAAACTGAACCATTTCCTTATACCACGCACAAAAATAGAATCAAAATGGATGAAAGACCTAAATGTGAGACAGGAATCCATCAAAATCCTTGAGGAGAACACAGGCAGCAACCTCTTCGACCTCAGCCACAGCAACATCTTCCCAGAAACATTGCCAAAGGCAAGGGAAGCAAGGGCAAAATGAACTACTGGGACTTCATCAAGATAAAAAATTTTTGCACAGCAAAGGAAACTCAACAAAACCAAAAGACAACTGACAAAATGAGAGAAGATATTTGCAAATGACACATCAGATAAAGGGTTAACATCCAAAATATATAAAGAATTTATCAAACTCAACACCCAGAGAAAAATAATCCAATCAAGAAATGGACAGAAGACATGAACAGACATTTCTGCAAAGAAGACATACAGATGGCCAGGAGACACATGAAAAAGTGTCCCACATCACTTGGCATCAGGGAAATACAAATCAAAACCATAGTGAGATAACCCCCTCACACCAGTCAGAATGGCTAAAATTAACAAGTCAGAAAATAACAGGTGTTGACAAGGATGTGGAGAAAGGGGACCCCTCCTACACTATTGGTAGGAATGCAAGCTGGTGCAGCCACTCTGGAAAACAATATAGATGTTCCTCAAAAATTTGAAAATAGAGCTACCCTATGACCCAGCAATCGCACTACTGGGTATTTATCCTAAAGACACAAATATGGTGATCTGAAGGGGCACATGCACCTAAATGTTTACAGCAGCAATGTCCATAATAGCCAAACTATGGAATGAAACTAAATGTCCATCAACAGATGAATGGGTAAAGAAGATGTGAGATATATATACCATATGTATATATGTATATATGTATTTATTTATATACATGATATGTATATATACATATGGTATATATATCTCATATCTTCTTATACACATTATACATATATACACATATGTGTACACACACACACACACACACACACACACACTAGAATACTATGCAGCCATCAAAACCCCTAAATCTCGCCATTTGCAATGACATGAATGGAACTAGAGGGTATTATGCTGAGTGAAATAAGTCAATGAGAGAAATACAATTATCATATTATCTCACTGATATGAGGAATTTGAGAGGCAGAGTGGGGAGGTAGTGTGGGGTAGGGAGGGAAAAAATGAAACAAGATGGGACCAGGGAGGGAGACAAACCATAAGAGACTCTTAATCTCAGGAAACAAACTGAGGGTTGCTGGAGGGTGTGGGGGTAGGGGTTGGGTGGCTGAGTTATGGACTTTGGGGAGGGTTCGTGCTATGGTGAGTGCTGTGAATTGTGTAAGCCTGATGATTCACAGATATGTACCCCTGAAGAAAATAATTCACTATAGGTTAATAAAAAAGTAAATCAAGAAGGAACTATAAAATAGAAACTAGATAATATTTTTTTAAAGATTTTATTTATTTATTTGAGAGAGAGAGAGAGACAGTGAGAGAGAGCATGAGTGAGGAGAAGGTCAGAGGGAGAAGCAGACTCCCCGTGGAGCTGGGAGCCCAATGTGGGACTCGATCCCAGGACTCCGGGATCATGACCTGAGCTGAAAGCAGTCGTCCAACCAACTGAGCCACCAAGCATCAGTTGAATTGAGTGATTGTAACACTAGTATATGTTTAGCTGCTTGTGAAATGCAGTTAGCATATTTTATAAGGGAAAATTTTCAATCTTAAATTTATATTAGCTAAGAAAGTGCTTGAATTTCATGAACTAAGTATTTGTCACAAGAAATTATCAAACAATTAGCAAAATATCCTCTTTCCACACAAAAAAACTACAAGGAAGGAAATAAAGTACAGCAGTAAGTAAAATAGACAATAAATGGGGAACCTGTAAGAGAATCAATAATGCAAGAACATGGTTCTTTGAAAAAAAAAAAAATACAACAGTGACAAATGTCCAGTGAAATGCATTAAGAATAGCAACCAAAAAAGGGCAACCAAAAACAGAAATGGAAATGAGTTTCCACCACCAATGCTATAATATTTTACAAATAATAAGAAAATATGAACAAATTTGTTCTAAAATTTTTGAAACTCTTGAACCTAACCTGATGACCTCATTTCTTACTTCACTGAGAAACTTGAAATAAATCACAAAAGAATTTCCAGAGACCTCTGCCACCCAACTCATTTCATATAAGACTTTTCTTTGCACCCACAACGTCCTGCTTATTAATATAATGAACTTATCCATGCTCCTAGGTCTAAGCACAATCCCTCCATTTGTGCACTATATCCTCCCCATCTCTTCTACTTAAGGGCATTGCTTTATCAATTCTCCCCTCCTTGTTATATATTTGATTTACTCCTTACCAGGTTATCTCCATAAGCATGCAAACATATGCTTATTTCTCCATCCTAGGGATGGAAAAAACCCTCTCTTTGCCCCAAATCTTCACCTACCCATTTCTCTGCTTCTCTTTGTAGCCGAAGTTTAACCATTCCTCTACTGCTGTCTACTCTGCTCTCACTCATGCTTCTCTCCTACCACTCCTCTGAAACAGTGCTTGTGGGGGTCATGATATGACCTTGCTAAATCAAAGGGCCAACCTCTGCCCTCATCTTACTGAACCTATCAATAGCATTTGACAGAGGAAGAGTGCATTTTTTGTTTCTTCTTGGAACACCTTTTTCTTTGACTTCCAGGACAGAACAGGTACCCGCTTTGCCATCTGCCTCACTGTTTCCTCATTCCCTGTCTCTTTTGCAGATTCCTCCTCCTCACCCCAAACGCCTAATGTTGGGGTTCTTCAGAGTGAATCCTTGGTCCCTCTCTTCTTATTTTTATGTACACTTACTTCTTGGCAATCTCATCTGGACACTTGATTTTAAATACCATTTATAAGCTGATTATAAATATCATCTATAAGGAGTATTAAATATCATTACTACTCCCAAATTTATATTTGCAGCCCAGACCTCTCTTTCAATTTCAAGATTTAACTATGTAGTTGACAATGCTACTTGACTGTCTAATAAAAACCTTAAAATCAACATGTACCAAAATGAACTTGCAATTTTTATCTGCCAAATGTGCATCAATGTGTGCATTTCCAGTGACACATGTAAAAAAAATTTGAAGCCAGTTTTATACTCCTTCCTAGTCCTTACATCTCATATATAATCCATCAAGAAATCCTGTAGCCTCAACCTTCAAAATATATCCAGAATCTAACCACTGCTTACTACTGCCACTGCGATCACCCTTCCCAGAACCACCCCCATCTCCTTCTTGGATTACTGTAATAGCCTCCTAACTGGTCTCCCTATTTCTAAGCTTACTAACTTATAGTCTATTTCCAACTCAGCTGCCAGAGTGGTCCTTTTAAGGTGCAAGTCAGATCATGTCAAGTCTCTGCCTGAAACTCTTCAATGGCTCCCCAGGTCATTCAGAGAACCCAAAACCCTTCAGGAGTTGACAGAACCCCATGTGATCTAGCTCTTCAATGTTCTGACAAGGTCACCTACTGGTACTCCCATTGCTTTCTCCAGTCCAGTCACACTGATCTCTGAACTTAACCTTGCCCTTCCCTATTCCTAAATATTTCCCACCAGATAGCCACAGAGCTAATACCTTTATCTCTCTTAACTCTTTTCTTAGGTGTTGTCTTTTCAGCAAGACCTCTTCTTATCACCCTGTTCCACTGCATCCTCCCAAACCATCTTCAGATCATCCTGCCTCACCCTTGTTCCATTTTTCCTTATTTCATAGTACTTTTCATCTTCTAACACACTGAATACGATTTTTGAATTATGTTCAGTTATTCTTTTATGTCTCTCCCTGCTAAAATTTACACTTCATGAGAACAAGGACCCTGGTTTGTTTTGTGGATGTGGAACTGTGCCTGGCACATTGTAGGTGCTCAATAAATATTTGCTAAGAAAATTAATATGTAAAAATGTGAATTCCTACAGAAATCAAATCCATCAATATATTTGTTCCCAACAATGTTTTTAAAAAGGACGACACATCATGACCAACTTAGGCTTGTCCTAAGAATACAGGGTGACATCGGGTGCCTGGGTGGCTCAGGGGGTTAAAGCCTCTGCCTTTGGCTCAGGTCATGATCTCAGGGTTCTGGGATCGAGCCCTGCATCAGGCTCTCTGCTTGGCGGGGAGCCTGCTTCCCCCTCTCTCCCCGCCTGCCTCTCTGACTGCTTGTGATCTCTGTCTGTCAAGTAAATAAGTAAAAAATCTTAAAAAAAAGAAAGAAAGAAAGAATATGGGTTGACTTAACATTAGACAAATCAACTGATATAATTAGATACAACATATTGTTTTCTTGATAGATTAAAACACTGATAAAATTCTGCTCCCATTTATAAGAACAATTTAGAAAATACTTTAAAGTAACTACTAGAAGGAAACTTTCTTATGTTTTCCAGGATATCTAAAAATTCTTTAAAAATGAAAGATTTCCCTCTGTTTGGAATCAGACAGGGATATCCACTCTCATCACTTCTATCCATCAGAGGTTCAAGCTGAAGTAGTAACACAAGAAAAATAAATAAAAAGTATTAATATTGGAAAGTAAGAAATAAAACTGTAATCATTTGTAAATGATATGAGAACATATATAGAAAATGCAAAAGACTATACAGCTCAATTATAGAATTAATAAAAGAATCACCAAGGTTGTCAGATGCAAAATTAACACACACCATTTACTTGTACCTCATGTGCTAGCTACAGACCAGAAAATAAAGAAAAAAAGATACTTTTAACTTGAACATACAGCAGACCTACGAATAAATCTAACAAACGATGTGGAAAAGGATCTTGTGTGTGTGTGTATGTGTGTGTGTGTGTGCTAAAGATCTTTATAGAGAAAACAATTAAACTTTATTGAACATTAAAGAAGACCCATATAAATGGAAAGCTGTACCATACCATGTTCATGGGTTGAAAGATTTGGTATTAAATATGTCAATTCTCCCTAATAGTCCTTTCAGTCCTAATAACAATTAAGTCAGATTACCTATTAAGATTGATTCACTGCTCCTAAACTATAAGGAAATGCAAAGGAGACAAAAGTAATGAAAACACTCTTGAAGGAAAATACAAGGGGTGAATTTGTCCTTGCATATGGTATAAAGCTACAGGAATTAGATAGTGTGGTACTGATGCCAGGACTGAAAACAGACAGATAGACTAGAATAGAGAACCCAGAAACAGATAAATGGTCATATAGAAAGTTGATACATGACTGCTGTGGCTTTGTGTATCAGTGTGGGAAAAATGAGTTTTTCAAATCATATTCCTGGGATGAGTAGGTAATCCATACAGAAAAAAGTAAAAGTGAACCCTCATTCATATCATACATAAAAATTGAGTCCCAGTAGATAAGAGATCAAAATGCAAAAAGCAAAATTATAAAGCATATGGAAGATGGGAAAATGTCAACGATCCAAAAGTAGTGAAGAATTTCTTATTCATGGAAGAGAAACTTGCTAATTTTAACTTTAATAAAATTAGGATTTCTGTTAATCAAAAGACGTTGTAAAGAGACTAAAAAGCACAAAACACAGAAAAAAAAATATTTGCAACATGTATTACCTGAAAGTCAGTTTAGGATCTTGAATATATTAAAATTCTTATGAATTAATAAAGAAAAAACTGAGAACTCAGAAAACAAATGAGAAAAATTCCTGTATAGAGGGACACTTCACAAAGAAGGAAATAAAATAGCCAACAGACATATGAGAATATGCTCAACTTAATTGGTGTTCAGGGAAATATACTGTAAAGCCACAGATACAATCTACATTTTACTTACCAAATGAAAAATACAAAATAAAATGCCTAAATTCCTTTTTTTAATTTAAAAAAGTCTACATTTTAAATATGTTCCCTAGGAAATTTTGTATTCATTTTAAAGTTTCAGAATTATCTTGTCCACAAATAATTAAAATCAATGCTGCATATATTTTTCCCCCTTTTTAGGCAATATACTTATCAGAAATGAAGTTACTGGGGTGCCTGGGTGGCTCAGTGAGTTAAGCCTCTGCCTTCGGCTCAGGTCATGGTCTCAGGGTCTTGGGATTGGGCCCCATATCGGGCTCTCTGCTCAGCAGGAAGCCTGCTTTCACCCTCCCCCAACTGCCTCTCTGCCTATTTGTGATCTCTCTCACAAATAAATAAAATCATTTAAAAAAGGAAATGAAATTACTGCATCAAAGGTGCAGGAACCAAAGAATTACATAAATGGAGAGATGTTTCAATGCTCGTGAATGGGAAGACACAGTATTGTCAACATATCAGTTCTTCCCAACTTGATCTATAGATTCAGTGCAGCCCTAAAACAGTCCTTGTTTTTGTGGAGAGAGCAGCTGATTCTAAGGGTTATATGGAGAGGCACACGACCTAGACCCAGCAACACAATACTGAAGAACAAAGTTGGAGGCCTGTACTCTACCTAACTTCAAGACTTGCTATAAAGTTATGGTAATCAAGACAGTGTAGTTTTGGAGAAAAAGATAGACAAGTAGATCAATAGCACAGATTAGAAAGCCTAGGGATGCCTGGGTGGCTCAGTTGGTTGGACGACTGCCTTCGGCTCAGGTCATGATCCCGGAGTCCCGGGATCGAGTCCCGCATCGGGCTCCCAGCTCCACGGGGAGTCTGCTTCTCCCTCTGACCTTCTCCTTGCTCATGCTCTCTCTCACTGTCTCTCTCTCAAATAAATAAATAAAATCTTTAAAAAAAAAAAAAAAGAAAGCCTAGAAATAAACCCCCAGAAATACAGTCGACTGATTTTTGACAAAAGAGCAGAGGCAATACAATGGAGCAAAGACAGTTTTTTTAACAGATAGTTCTGGAACAACGGGGCATCCACATGCAAAAAAAAAAAAAAAAAAAAAAAAAAATCTAGACACAGTCATTACATTCTACCCAAAAATTAACTCCAAGTAGATCACAGACCTAAATGTAGAAGGCAAACCTGTAAATCCCCTGGAAGATAACAAAGGAGAAATCTAGATGACCTTGGATTTGGTGATAATATTTTAGATACAACACCAATACATGATCCATAAAAGAAAGAACTGAAGAGCCGGACTTCATTATAATTAACATTTCCTGCTCTGCCAAAGACACTATTCAGGTAATGGAAAGATAAGCCACAGGCTGGGGGAGAAAATATTTGCAAAAGCTATACCTGATAAAGGATCTTCAAAATGTACAAGCAACACTTAAAACTCCACAATAAGAACATGACCCAAAGACCTTGACACTGAACCAAAAAGAGAGAGAGAGAGAGAAAGAGGAGAAGGCAGGTGGCAAATAAGTCTGTGAAAAGATGCTCCACGTCATAGGTCATCTGAGAAATGCAAATTCAAACAATGAGCCATCACTAGACACCCAACAGAATGGCCCCAATCCAAAACACTGACGACATCAAATCCTGTCAAGGATGTGGGGCCACAGAATCCCTTACCGGAGGCTGGTGGCAACACCAAATGGCTCAGCCACTTTGGAACATGTTTGGCCATTTCTTTTAAAACTGAACGTGCTCTGACCATATAACCCAGCAATCATGCTCCTTGACATTTTCTCAAAAGAGTGAAAACTTATGTTCACACAAAGCCTGTATGCTGATGTTTACAGTAGCTTTCGTTAGAGTTGCCAAAATCGGTGAGCCGCCAATATGTCCTCCAACAGGTGAATGGATGAATGAACTGTGACACATGGTGACAATGGAACATTATTCAGCACTAAGAAGAAATGAACTATCAAGCCGTGAAAAGACGTAAAAGGAAAATTAAGTGCATGTTACTAAGTGGAAGAAAACAATCTGAAATGGCCATGTTTGGTATGGTTCCCGCTGTACAAAATTTTGGAAAAGGCAAAACTGCAGAGACTGTTAAAAATCAGTGAATGGGGGTGCCTAGGTGGCTCAGTGGGTTAAGGCCTCTGCCTTTGGCTCGGGTCATGATCCCAGGGTTCTGGGATCGAGCCCCGTATTGGACTCTCTGCTTGTCAGGGAGCCTGCTTCCTCCTCTCTCTCTGCCTGTCTTTCTGCCTACTTGTGATCTCTGTCTCAAATAAATAAATAAAATATTTTTCAAAAAAAAATCAGCGGATGCCTGGGGTGAACAGGGAAGGAGGGAGGGATGACTAGGAGGAGCACAAAGGATTTTTAGGACAGTGCAACTAGTCTATATGATACTATAATAATGGATACGTGCTATTATAACACTTGTCCAAACCCATAGAAAGGATACCACCTATGGACACCATAATGGAAACTATAGTCTTTGGGCTGTAATGATGTGTCACTGTAGGTTCATCTGTTGTAACAAATGCACCATTCTGTGGGTGATGTTGTAAGAGGAAGGACATGCATGAATGGGGACAGGAAATATATGGAAATACTCTGTACCTTCTGTTGAACATTACTGGGAACCTAAAAATTTTTTAGAAGGAGTGTGAAAATATTTTTGTAAATCTTGATTCACATCCCCAAATAGGGGGTAGAGATTCCTATGGCCCAGGGACCTGATCACTGGGATATTAGAATGCAGCATTAGAGGAGCCAAGTTTGAAGGTAGGTCCTGGGGGTTGGGGGTGGCTGGAAGTTAGGGGAACTACATGAAGGAAGGATAAAATTAGCTGGCTGAGAGAGCATTTGGTTCTCGGGAGAAGGATAATGGTCCTTCTGTAGGCAAGTCCTTTACCTCTGTTCTGGCTCAGTCCTCCGCAGACTTCTCAGAACTACATTCTGAAAGATAGACAGACAAAGGACTATTCCAAGAGGCTTTAAACACAGTAATTCAACAATACACTCCCCGTGGGATATACCATAAGGACAAAACACAAAGAGGAAACAAATCTTAACACTAGTTTCAGTATTCGTATTGTCCGGGAATGGAGAGCAGTGGCATTGTTTCTCTAAGACTGTTCTGGGTCTATTGCAGGATAAAGCGAGTGAATAATGGTGAGCTATTCTAATTCTATCATTTCTAGTGTCCTTGATGACCAGTTTTATCGGTGCAGGAAAAAAGGCCATATTTAAGATCCAAGAGGCTAAATAGGCCATTTACTCCTACATTTGAATTGGAGCTTCAATATATTCTCATGATGTATTTTATCTTTTAAAAAATTTTTAAACTTCTTCTAAAACAATTTTCTAGGTCTGTCTATAGAAATAGCCAAGAAAATAATGATGAACCTTCCAGCAATGAAGATCTTCAGCAGACAGATGGTGATCCTGCAATTTCAATTCCCACTAGAAGGAAAGTGCTCCTTGGAGAAATGATTGATTCGAGATCTGGGTCAGGAAAGGCACAGGAGGAACCTGGAATATCTTCTCGCATCAGAAATGAAGGAAGAAGGGAAGATGGCAAAGACAACTCATTTACTAAGACACAACAGAAGGACTCAGGAGCCAACCCAAAGAAGGCCCCCCCACACCCGGCCCAGGCTAAAGATGGAGCAATTTAAACATCATCAAAGAGAACACATGCAGGGACACCTGGGTGGCTCAGTCGATTGAGCAACAGACTCTAGGTTTCAGCTCAGGTCATGATCTCAGTTGTGAGATCGAGTCCTGCACTGGCTTCATGCTCAGGGTGTCTGCTTGAGGTTCTCTCTCTCTCTCCCTCTACCCTTTCCCGGCTTGCACACGTACTCTCTCTCTCCCTCTCTCTCAATTAAACAAATAAATCTAAGAGAGAGAGAGAGAGCAAGTACAATAGATTAAAGCACATAAAATAGGTTAAAATCCACACGTTCATGAGGCAACAACTACAAAAGCAAACAAAATCAACTCAGACTCCTTGCCAGAGTGGTTACCTTTGGGGAACACGGGAGAACCAACACATTAATATGAAGCTTGTATGCAAAGGGAAATAATCAAGGATTTATCCTGATGTTTCTCTGTGAGTGGTATCACGGGTTAAGGAGTACGTGAAGGGGCGTTCCTCTATGGAATTATTCCAGCTCATAAATGAAGAAGGGTTGATAGCATAGTGTCATTTCGTGTCCCTCAATGAATTAATGTATCTTTGTGTGGCTGCCAACCCCACACGAAGAGGAACCACTAGGCCCTCCACATGGTAGACCTCAACACCGCTTATAAAACCATCTTAAATAAAATTCATCCTACCTCTGATCCAACCAGCCACTTACAGGAAATTATAAAGGACAGAGTGATGTGTTAAAACACTGTGGAGATCTGAGAAGCAAACCCAAACAGGGAAACTCCTGAACAGAAAGAATCACCCAGCTTTTCCACAGCACGCACAACAACAACAACAAAATCGAAGAAAATAAAACAATTTAAAGAGGGTACTATAGATTAGATTACAAGAGACTTAAGCAACTTAGTCTCCAGTGCCAGTGGTGGGCTTTTGGGATCTTGATTCGAATAAACAATGCGTAAGAATGAAAACACAGCCATTAATGCGTTTATGAAACAACGATTAACATGAACATTGGATACTAAGCAGTTGATATCGATGAATGACTTAATTCTTGGGATGGGATAACTATGGTTATTTTTGAAGAATCCTTATCTTTTAGAGATACATGCTAAAAATTTTATGGATGGAATTTAAAAAGAAAGAGATTATCCCTCGTAATAATAGATAGGAAAGAGATACAATCTGTTTCAGGGAAGTTTCACTCCTCCCTACCTTACCCCCAGAAGGCAGAGTTTACTCTACTGAGTCATGGATGCACAAATAGAGCCTACATAGGAAGATGGAGGTTTCTTTTTTTTAAAGAGTTTATTTGGGCGCCTGGGTGGCTCAGTGGGTTAAGCCGCTGCCTTCAGCTCAGGTCATGATCTCAGGGTCCTGGGATCGAGTCCGGCATGGGGCTCTCTGCTCAGCAGGGAGCCTGCTTCTCTCTCTCTCTCTCTCTCTGCCTGCCTCTCCATCTACTTGTGATCTCTGTCAAAAAAAAAAAAAGAGTTTATTTATTTATTTGAGAGAGAGAGAGAGCGCGCGCGCGCACAAGTGGTGTCGGGGAGGGGCAGAGGGAGAGGGAGAAGCAGGGAGCCTGACTCGGGGCTCAATCCCAAGACCCCAAGATCACGACCTGAGCCAGAGGCAGATGCTTAACTGACTGAGGCGCGCAGGCGCCCTTGAGTTCGGTTTCTGACGAGAGACCTCTTGTTGGCTTGTGGATGGCCATTCTGCTGGATTAAAGCCCAACCTTATGCCCTCCTTTAACCTTAATTACCTCCTAAGAGTCCTGTCTCCAAACTCAGTCACGATGGAGGTTAGGTCTTTGACTCTGGGGAGGCACAATTAGTTCCTAGCACCTCCCCTTGCAGGAGGACTTCCCTGCTCAGAGCTGGGTCCAAGCCAGTTCTCTGTGATGGTAGCCAAGTACCTGCGAGCATCTAGCTCCGTGAGTATTTGCTGGGCTTCGGGTCAGCCCATATGGCTTTTCACAGTCTGCCAGAGCGTGACTGAATTCCTTCCTTAGATCGAATTGAAGTAGAGAGCTTAATAGGATATTGTTTTTTTTTTTTTGCTGGTTCTTTCCCTCATAAGACCAAATACTGAATGGAATTAATCAGTCACATGACAGGAATGGGGAACGCTGGGTTTGGTGTTTTGTTTTGTTTTGCATTTTTTGTCTTTTCATTCAGTTTCGTATAATTCTGTGAAAGCTTTTTCTGCAAAGGCCGTGCACAAACACTGGACTCACCTGCTTTCAGGAGTAAGAACAATGAACGCGATACAGAATCCTGCGAAACATGGCTCCTCCCAGAAACCCTTCCCAATCGGGCGCAGGAACGAGAAAGACAAAAGAAATAAAGAAAAAAGGAACAGTAACAAGGACAACAAAGCACAGGGCAAGTCTGGAGGAAGAGGGAGACGGTGCGTGGTGCGGGCAGGGCCCGGGGTGCGGGGAGCCGGAGGCCGCCACGGAGGAAGGGCAGACACAGTGTTCAAGAAGAGAACCAATAATTCGGAAGGACAGGGAATGGCTCCGGAGCCCTTGACGTTGGTATTTCTTAAAATAAATAGCTCTTCTCTCTCTCTCTCTCTCTGAGCTTGAGATTGATTTGGGCTGTGAGCATGAAAGATTAAACCATCATCTTTCCTAATTGTAAGTTTCGTGAAATATTGTCCACACTTCGCTCTTCCTTAGCCTGAAATCATGGGGTAGTATGTTGTCAGTGGAGAAGCTACAAGCCCCAAGTGAATAAAATTAGTGCTGGCATTTCAGAATGATGACAATACCACTGTGGCATGAAGCCGTATCAAGGACCCAGATGTCTTTATCCCACGATGTGCTCTTTTTGATTTGTAGGGCAGACATCGGGGGTTGCCTCCCCAGTACCTATTCTCCTTTCTTCGCTAATGGAACCATGGTTTGGCTTGAATGGCAATGTGCCTCACCCTGGGGAACCAATAAGCACAGGCGGCACCCATTTTTGGAAATCCCACTCCCCCTTGATAATGACCAAACTAGGGACTTGTGGTGAGGTATAAGGGGAAGTGGGCTTATGTGTTTATGGGAAAGATTTTCTTGACTGATAAAGAAGAGATTGCCTTCCCATTTTGGATGCTGGTGTGTGAGAAGGAGCTGCAGCAGCCAGATTGTGAGCAGAGGTAGCAGGCTAAGAGAACCACACAGAGTACGATCTTCTTGTCTTGGTGGTGTTGAACTAGAGAACAGACTCTGAAACTCCCTACCTCAAGGCTTCTTCATGGGAGACAATGTTTCATTGCTTGAACCCCACTGGCCTTACAACTAAGCACACTTCACTGAGAACAGGAAGCATACACAAAGTTAAAGGATATTAGTGAGATCTGGTTCAAGAATGAGGTACAACCCCCCAAATAACAGTGGTTCAAATGAGGTAGATATTTCTTTCTCTCTCACTTTAGACGCTGGCAATAATCAGTCCAGTTGGCAGAGTATCCCATGTCCTCAGAAACTCAGAAGTCCATCATTCCGGCTTGATGAATGGTAATCCGCAATCTTATTTTCAAAAGTCACCTTAGGGTCTAGGTTGGTTCCTCCAGTTCCAGCCACCATAACCATTTTTCAACTAGCAGGAAGGAAAAAAGAGGGAAGAATGGGCACACACATGGAGCTTATGACCGAATCCTCAAGAAATAAAGGATCTCAGGTAATAACCTCAAACAACTGATCTATGTAGAGGAATCACTGAAGGAGATTCTTCCTGCTTCAGAGGCCCCCACAATATGGTGCTTTGGAGGGCACAGGGCACAGACCAGAGGCTGTGCTGCCTGGGAGGCTGGGGCCAGCTCTGGTAGGCGGCCGCTGTAGGCACTGTGGTCCCATCCTGTCTCCTGCAAGCAGGGGCATTCGAGAAGGAAGGGGGGGTGCTCGAGGTAGGAAGAGGGATCAAGAGGTCCTGGGAAAGAGGGGACTGCAGAGCCAGAGAAATTTGTTAAATATTTATTTATTCATTATTAGAGAGAGGGTGGGGGGGAAGTAGAGGGAAAGGGAGAGAAGCAAACTCCCTGCTGAGTGCAGATCCCAATGCTGGCTCGATCCCACGACCCTGAGATCATGACCTGCGCTGAAATCAAGAGTCAGATGCTCAACAGAGTGAGCCACCCAGGTGCCCCAGAGAAATATATTAATTATTGCTTTCAGGGTTGCATTCGCTCAGGCCAGTGTGTCCTGGACAACATAGGCTACACAGACAGCTGAACCTCCAAGTCATACATGATGGAGACTGAGCCATGCTGATGGGGCTGTGGGCATCAACAGAGGGACACATAAGCCATGTTGACTCTTCGGCTCCTCAGAGCTCACCCCACTTCTAAAATTAACCCCTGTCCTCTGCTGGGTCCTGATATGGGCATGACTGAGGCTGAGGTGGCTCCCAGGGTCCATAGGAGACACCCAAACTCCCTGGGAAGTCATGCTTCAACTCTCCAGAGAACAAACGTGGTGGGCAGATAACAACGGGTCTGGGTTTGAAGGTGGCCTCATGGCCTCCCGTGTCTCCATGAAGCTCCTCAACTTCAGGTTCCTCTCTTGTGAGACAAGCTGTAAGGCTAGTAACTGCCGGAGGTGGAGATTTCTTCTTGTTCTTCCTTCCCTTTCCTCCCTCTCTTTGACCATCCCCAGTCTAGGTGCCCAATGGGTCTGGAGTAAGACAGGAAGAAAGGCCAAGGCTTTGGTGGACAACAGCACAATCCTGAAGCTTTGCCCTGATGTGGGTGGGTCAGGGGCCGGGGACAATGAGGTGGAGGGCAGGGGAGTGAGGGGGGGGGTCATGTTGGCAAGAGGAGGATGTCCTGCAGATGTTCCACAAGAGGATGCTACTCTTTGGGCTCCTGGAAGGGCTTCCAAGCCTTCCCAGAACACTGAGAACTCTAGGGATCCCACCCTGCTGCGTGCCCTCACCAGAGCGGCCAACCTGTAGGGAAGAGCAAGGGTAGAAAAGGCCAGAAATTTTCTGAGTGAAGGAGACCGAGGAAGAGAGACCAGAGAGAGAAGGGTCACTGAGATGCCTTCCCAAAGTACCCAGCATAGTGCTTGGCACATGGTAATCACTCCGCAAATGGCAGTGACCGTCTTTAGCATAGAAGGGACCTTGGTTCTTGTCTTGATCCCACCACTCGTAAGCGTGTTTCCTGATTGACAAAATGGGGGCTTTGAATGAGACAGTCTCTAGGTTCTGTTTGAGCTCTCCTGTCTCTGTGGGGTTGGGGTTGGGGCTGGGAAGACGGCGGTGGGATACATACAGCCAAGATTAGAGACGCGTGCTTGACATGATCCCGGTTCCCACTCTCAGGTCCCCCTAAAGCCCCCTGAACGCTCAACCAAGAGAACCCCAGGGGTGGACCTTTCTTCTTCAGAATGGAAGTGCGTCTGTCTACTCTTCAAACGCTCTTCTCATACAGGAAATTCTACTCGTTAAAGACTTGTCCGTGAGGATTCTTGAAGTGGAAATGTTTTTGGACAAATGGTGGTATCATCTATTCAGATAAGAATGAATGCAATTTAATTGATTGTCTTTGAACTTTTAACCGACATGAGCCACGTTTAGGAAATGGGGACTTTGATGTTAGGACGAGCCAGTGGAGGGCAGAGATGAGGCATGGTGGGGAGAGAAGAAGGTGTGTAGGAGAAGGGAGGTCTGTGTGGGTGTTTTGGCGTACTTGGCATGGGGAGGGATGCCTAACAAGCTTCCAGACTGCACTAGGGTTCGGTGGTTGCTGTAACACGTGACCGCAAACTTGGTGACTTCAAACAGTAGACATGAATTTGTTCACAGCTCTGGAAGCCAGAAGTCCAAGATCAGGGTGTCATCGGGGCCATGTTCCTCCTTAAGGCTCTAGGGAAGAATCCTTCCTGGCTCCTTCTAGCTTCTGAGGGCCCCTGGCTTGTGGCTACGCCGTTCCCATGTCCACCTCCCTGTTCACACGGCCTCCTTCCCTGTGGGTGTCTCTGTGTCCTCTCTTCTGGTAAGAAACCAGTCATGGCATTTAGGTTCCACTCTAAGCCCAGGATGGTTTTATCTCAAGATTCTTAACGAATCCCATCTGCAAAGACCCTATTTCCAAACGAGGGCACATTCTGAGGTTCTGGTTGGCCGTGGATGGGCTGTGGGACACTATTCAGCCGCTGCACAGGTGTTGCAAGAGTGGGGGTGGGGGCACCTCGGTGGTGCTGGAAAGGAGATGGAATGAGCAGCAAAGTTAAGTCTTTTTTCTAGAACTGACCCTTCCTCTCTTCTCTTGTCAGGTGAGACTCGGCCTCTCCTTGCAGAAAATCTGGCCCGAGGGGGCAGAAGGTGCCTCTGCAGATGCCACCCTACGGTGTGGCGCTCTCTCCCGCCCCTCCGACCTGCTGTCCAGCTGGAGACAGCCTGCCCCTTCTCCCCTGCCTGTTGGCTCCTCCCTACAGAGGGACCCAATTCTACCGGAGACAGCATCACAGGGATGGGGTTTACAGGGTCTCAAATGCAATAGACTGGTGTTTGAGAGTTTTGTCCAGAAAAGAAACGACTAGTGGCCTTCACTCCTGCCAATGTCAGTCTCCACTTGCCTAAGTGCTTTTGTTAGTTATTAACACGACTCGAACCTGATTAGATCCCCGCAACCTCTCCACTGAGCACTATTTAAAAACGCCATCTCTACAGACAAGGGCTCCGTCTCCCAGCTTCCTCGATGCAGCGTCTTTTTAGGCAGTGTGCAAGCCCAAGGGTGAAGTGTTGGATTCTTATTAGCATTTTCCAACAGCCAAGCGGGTGTTCCTATGCAGATGGGCCGAATGCTTTCCTTTTATGTAAATGTCTGATGCACTACAGAGCTGTCCTCTGATTCCTTGCATCCTGCTCAGATCTCACCGGGCCCTTTTAAGGTAGCAACCATTTGGCAGCTCTAATCAAAGAAGCTGGCCTCTTTCTATCAAGAAGTTAAAATTCTGACATAGCCCTAAAATTTCTCGAGACAAAAAGTTCATCTATTTTCAGTTTGATGGTACGTTAGTCGTGTGTTGTTTTTCTTTCTTTCTTTCTTTTTTTTTCCTTGCCTATGGTAAAAGATCCATTCAAACTAGCTGAAAGCACAAAAAGGGATTTAATAGGATCCTGGGGTTTCTTACATAATCAGAGGAAACCAATAGCCAGACGGGGAAAGGGGGTTCGACTCCAGGAAGGAGCAGGAGAGCCTTGAGCCACCACAAGGATTCGTGCTGGGTCTCTGCTTCTGTCTCCTGGTCGACCTCATAATCCCCACACGAGGGCCCACATCTGACATCCTGCTGAGGTCCCAGCCGGAGCAGGACTGACTCACCCTCGTGGTCTCACAGTTAAATAAAATGCCAAGGCAGGGCTGGGACTGGACCAGCCTGGGCAAGACCATCACTCCCGGATCCAAGGGCCACAGGTGTCTGGAAAGCCCCTTCCTCTGGACAGTTCATGAACCCATACTGAGGTCATCGAAGCTAAGTCACCTCTTCTTTTAGGTAATGCAATTCACGATGGCCTTGCTGTGCACGTGTCTCTTGTTGAAGAAATGATGCTTGGAATCCTATGTTGTTGATTTCCTTTGACGGAACCTTTCTGGAACAGGTGAAAACATCTATTCTGGCAAAAAATTCGGCTATGCCAAGTTTATTAAAATGGGTCAGATATTGTTTAAAACTCTGTGTTAAGTGCTATGGTGTGAAGAGTATTTAGTGCTGTGGATATTAGGTTTAACAAACACCGTGATCTTGTGTCTAGTGAGAAAAACTCTTCTCCATTTCATTTGTTGAGGAACTAAAGCTGAGACCTAAAAGGGGCAGTTGAGGGATGCCTGGGTGACTCAGTCGGTTAAGCGTCTGCCTTCGGCTCAGGTCATGATCCCAGGGTCCTGGGATCAAGTCCTGCATCAGGTTCACTGCTTAATGATAAGCCTGCTTCTCCCTCTCTCCCTCCCCCCACTCATGCTCTCTCTCTCTCTGTCTCTCTCTCTCAAATAAATACATAAAATCTTAAAAAAAAATTAAAAGGGCAGTTGATAAAAGCAGCTCTGGGCTATGTCCCCATATTTAAAAAAATAAGAGCATCAGCAGTAGGTGTCACCTTCCTTTAAAAAGACAGGTCTTGGCTGCAACAGAAAAACAGCCCAGATTCTTCCCCTAGGCTCAGCTTCGTTGCACTGAACCATCATGGAATGAAGCAAAATTCTTCCCTTATCCTGTGCATTGCACATTCCTGGTTTCTCGGAGTACCTAGCAAATTCCTCCGGGAATATTCCTTCACCCCCTTTGAAGGAAAAGGACGAAGGCCAGAAGACTAAGCAGAAAGCCCGTCTCTTGCTGGGATACAGCGCAGAGCGCGAGACTTGGGGCAACAGTCTTGGCCCCAGATCTAGACGAAGTGGAATAGAATACTAGACACTTCAAAATTTTGATTTTCTCAGCTCATCGCAGAGTTGAGGTAATTCTACGCAGTGCTGGTTTGAGTATTCAAGGCACGGGATTACTTGGCAAGACTTCTGTTTGGTCCCAAGGGTACCCTGATCTCACCCCCTTTTCTGGGCAGTCCCTGTCTCTCCCCCGGTCCCCTGCGTGCCCCCAGCACAAGGCGGGGAGACGGCCCTTGAGGAAGAGCCGCACTCGTGTCAGCCTTACTGCTAGTGGCATCACTTAAACTAAGTTTCTCTCTCCTGTTTTCCCATGAGCACAAGGTCATTTCCTGTTGGCTGGCCTGACACGGGGAGACACGGCCTCGCACACCACCTGATACGGAGTGTCCTCGGTCCTATGTGTCCCTAAGTGTCCAGACGCCCCATCGGTGGTTCCTCCACCCATACTTCCCTGTGCGCTCATTCCAAGGACCCCTTGTTCTTTGGAGGATGTGTCTTAGAAAGAGGCAGCAGTGTTTGTGTCAAAGCACCAGCGGCAGACTGAGGGACACTTTTTGAAACAAGGGTATTGGCTAATCCTCTCCCACGGCTGGCCCGGTCCCTGGAGGGTGGCGGAACAGAGAGTCAAGTGTCGATCAGAAATAGCGCCCTGTAAGCCCTCAGGCACCAAGATCCTCATCCAAGAAACTGCTCTGAGTGTCAAGTGCGTCACGTCTGCCAAGGCAGGACCGAGGACAGCCAGGCCTGCGGCCACAGCCAGCGGAAGACTGATATATTACCGTTGTCTTCTGGGCTCGGTAATATCCGGTTTTCCAGGGGTAACACTTCTCCCGGTGCTAGAAGGGAGCGACACATGCTTTTGGCCTTCTCTGGCTCGGGATAGGGAGCTTAGTTTTGCAGCAGAAGAGCCCAGACTCATTCCGATGGTCCATCTCTGTCAACACAAATGTCGGAAAGAGAAGCCCGTGAGGCAGCACCTGTGGAAAAATGAGGAAGAACGTGGGATACAGTTTGGCATTTGGGCCTCCTGGGCACTCCGGAATCCTGCCCTTTCCAGAAGAGCTGACAGGAATGGCCGTGGCCGGCTGCCCCCGGAAACTCTGATAACTTCCCGAGTTGTTGCACAACCGCTGAGTGGAGCTCCCGCCGGGCCTGTCTTCTGCTGGATACCGTGTCTTATTCTAGCTGCGGACTCAACCGCCGGCCCACGGCCAAGGACAGTCCTATTTCTATTTCGGGAACGCTTGCCATTTAATTCTGTCTCAGATAACATTCCGATGCTTTACCCCGTAAAAATAAATCCAATTCTTTGAAGTCTGGTGTGTGTTTGGGTCTTCATATAGAGACAATGGGGACCATACGTCATTATTGGCTTTAATAGAAAAACCGGGGACTAAATGTCTGTAAGTTGAAGCCTGTAACATCGTTTTAAAGCCTATAACTGTCTTGATCGTGGGGGGAGGCCGGTAGGGGGGCGGAATGCTCCAGAACTCAATAAAATAACAAGGTAGATTAAAAAAAACTCTAAACAACACTTGGACTGGTAATTATTTTTTTTTTAAAGACTTTATTTACTTATTTGACAGAGAGAGAGAGATCACAAGTAGGCAGAGAGACGGGCAGAGAGAGAGGAGGAAGCAGGCTCCCCGCCGAGCAGAGAGTCCGATGTGGAACTCCATCCCAGGACCGTGGGATCATGATCCGAGCCGAAGGCAGAGGCTTTAACCCACTGAGCCACCCAGGTGCCCCTGGACTGGTAATTATTAATACTGTTCAAGGGAGCCTAACTTTATTTCTCAATTAGCAAAATTAGGTTTTCTTATGAAAACTACTGCGGATTGCTTTATTTTTTTAAAATTAAATTAAATTTAATTTTTTTTTCAGTGTTCCGAAATTCATTATTTAAGCACCACACCCAGGGCTCCATGCACTCCGTGCCCTCCTCAATACCCACCACGAGGCTCCCCCAATCCCCCACCCCGCTCCCCTCCAAAACCCGCAGTTTGTTTCTCGGAGTCCACAGTCTCTCATGCTTTGTCTCCCCTCTGATTTCCCCCAGCTCCCTTCTCCTCTCCGTCTCCCCATGTCCTCCGTGTTACTCCGGATTGCTTTAGACCCAGACCCCAGGAGCTTCTGGGGAGCGCGCAGCTCATGCATTTGTCCAGAGCGCCACCTAGTGGAGATATGGGCGACGCTGCGGAACCCGCAGGGAGGGAGAGCGCAATGGGTTTAAATTTAAGAGCAAGGGAGCAGCCTTTGTTGCCTCATTTTAAAACGATTTTTCTAGTGTGTCCATATATATTTTTTGCCTCGATAAATACAGCCTCGTGAACACAACCAACCATTTATTGGGCAAATCGGAATGATAGCGCTTCGCGATCTTCCTTGGGAAAAATCAGTTCCCTATGTGGAGAATCAATATTTTAAGTTAGCGGCGCAGACAATGAGAGATCGCCACAAAGTGCAGGTCGTTGGACAACTTTAGCCAGAGGGAAGATTCCATGTGCAGAAAAGGCAAAACACAAAGAAAGATATAAGAACAGCAGCAGAAGAAAAACCCAAAGCAGGCTACTGCTCATGTTTGCTAAGTCAAAAGTAGGGCCTGGAAGAGATAATTTTTTAAAAAGCCACTCAGATAATTTTGGTCAGTGGTGAGATTTGAGAACTGGATACCTGGAGATAGCCTTATATCCTATAACCATGAGGTTTCAGAAGAGTCTTTCTAGGGCATTTGGTCCCACTTAAACTCACGCCCCTGGCTTTTGCTCTTTTCCAGGCTGAGCTATTTGGAACAATCTATGCAGCTTCTCCGCCCGCCCTCCACTGCCCCCCGCCCCTGGTTCAGCTTCCAAACTGTTCCTAGGACTCTGCATCTCAAATCTGAATGTGGATCAGAATCAGCCGGATGTCCTGATACAACACAAAGTCCCAAGCCCCCTGGCCAGAAATTCTGAATTCTGACTCAGAATCTGGATTTTTATCCCGTTCCCAGGTGAGGCCGTTGCTGCCTGTGCGGCCCACGCCTTGGGAAGCATTGTACCCCAGCAATAACCCTACAACAGATGGGTGTGCTCGGCCATCGCCGGAAACCTTTCGGCATTTACAGGATAAAACCCAACCGTCAAGCAGGGAACGCAGACACTTTAGATTTTCCGGGACGTCTCTCTCTCTCTACTCGGCTCTCGTTCAGGCACAGCCAACGTTTCCCTCTTCTACCACCACTGTGCCTGGGACTTTCACACTTCCAGATTTTGCATATCCCATCCTCTGCCTGGAGTCCTTCCTTCCTGCTTCTATATTGGGTCAGACTCCCACTCATCCGTCAAGATGCTGCTTAAATGTCACTTTCTCCATGAAGCCATAGCAGAGCCCTTCAGTAACACAATTTCTCTCTTCTCTCCTCTGTGCCCGGATTTGCAATGCATCACATTGCGTTCTGATGATCTGTTGGCACATTTCTCTACTGCCTTGTAAGCCCCTAGAAAAAACAAGCTCAATTTATTCTCTTTATCCTTGTCGTCTACATATCCCTGAGGCCTAGCTCAGTGGTCAGCACAAAATACACACTAAATGAACACTTGCTGCATGAAAGACTAGACAGTCAAGAACAAACGATGGAAGCAAAGAGTTGGTTGACTTTCCCCTTAAGTCCTAAAAACAGTTACAATGAAAAGACAGATTCGCTCATTAGATGGGGGTTGGGCAAATCAGCTAGAGGGGCCTAGAAAACATTTTCAAGCCTGGTCACTATGGAAAGTATGCAGATTTCCAGAAAGAATTCCCTTAGACCATTGTCTGCTCTCCATAGGAATTAATGCCACTTTCCCCAATCCTTCCCGTGCCCCTCCAGAAAGGCCTTAGCATTTTAAATCTGATTGGCGCTAAAGAGAGTTTGGGTGTCGTCTTACGCGGCTGAGCAATTTAACTGCTGTTTAAAATGCCAGAGAAATGACTTGGTAACACTCTTCCCATTTGAAATATAAGAAATGCTGTAATTTGGAAGATAGAGACCCAAGGTTCTCCCTTTTATTAATATTAATGCACATATTTTAGGGATTAAAGATACTGAAGTGGCCACAGAAGAAATTAGTGTCATTAAAAAAAAATTATACTCCTCTATTCTCAGATTTCTAAAACATAGGCTAGGCTGGGGAAACTCTACTTTTATAAATGGTTTTAAGGGTGAGAATTTTTTCTGTCACCGCCTGGTGTTTTATAAAACACGCCATCGTATTCGGCCTTGCAGAATTTATGCCATTAGGAGTTAGACCTTCAGATAGCAGCTAGCTGGAGGAAAGGGAATTGTTGGCAGAGCATAGGCTGGTAAATGATTTGCAAAGACATGTGAGCTGGTTTGCTCTGAGTTTTAATCTCTCCTTTCAGTAAAACCTTGACCAAGGACTTGGAGATCTGCCTGAGCTCGTACTTGGGAAGGGCAAAGTACTATCCATCACGAGTGGTGGCTGTTATTTGTGTGCCCAGAAATATTCTGGGATTCAATCCCTCATGCGAGGCAGAGTCATCTTTCGTTTATCGGTCATTGGACAAGTTGGTATTGTGGGCTGATTCTGGGCCAGGTGCTCGGGTTGGCCCTGGGGATACTCCCAACTCGAAAGTGTATCTGTATGTGTATGGGGTGTGTGTGTAAATCACCATGGAGAAGAAGAAAGGCGGGAACAGGTTAGAGGATCAGTAGAGCTGACAGCCTGTGGTTTTCCGTGAGGGGGTCAGGGAAGAGCTCTTTGGCCCGGAGGCGGTAGAGGCTTGGTCCTGCTGCACTCCTGGGAAGGAGCCTCCCAGGCCAGGATGCGGACACGGACACGCCTGGAGTGCTGGGGAATGGGGAGGTACTAGTGAGGCCGCAGCAGAGTGAGTGGGAAGAGTCCAGAAGATGAGGTCCAGAGAGCGTAGGATGGGGTGGAAGCCTTCTCCTATATGGCCTCGCAGGCCATTGTAATAATTTAGCCTTTTATTGGGTGTGCGATGGGAAGCCTAGAAAAAAGATGGGCTCTCTTTTGTGCTTTAACGGGGTCACTCTGGCTCCTGTCTTCTGTGTAGGCAGGAGGGAGACAGGGCAGAAGCACGAGGATGAATGAGAAGCCCGAGACCAGGATGCCAGGGAGAGGTAGGTGTAGCTTGGACAGGATCGTGGTGCACAGGTGCTGAGACAGGGTCATACTCACCGACAGGGTGTGCGGAAGGACAGGACAGAAGATGGAAGGGAAGGAGAGAAGTCAACCATGACGCCAGGGTTTGGGGTCCAAGCCTTGGAGGTGGAGCGGCCCTTCACTGAGATGGGAAGGGCGGTGAGAGGAGCCTAGAGAGAGCTCGGTTTGGAACATGTGAGTTTGAGATACTGATGGGATGACCTGGTCTTAGGGAAGCTGCTGAGTTGGATATAAAGTCATCAGTCACCCGCATGTAAATGGTGATTTGAAGCCACCAGACCGGAGATCACCACAGGTGATGTAGGTAGGGAAGCAAAGAATCCCAAAGGAAAACCTACATCCTGGGCTGTGTAGCGGGAAGAGATCAGGAATATGAGTAAGTCAAGGAACTGAGAAGTAGAGCTGTGAGGACAGCCACGCAGATATTTGAAATCGCCAACCGTGGAGACAAGAAGAGTGCTGGGAAGTGTAAGAGTGACCCACGAGCTAAGAGAATCGAGGGATAGACTACGCAAAATTTTGGTTATTATGTAACCAAGCAGAATGACTCAAAACGCTGTAAAACCCAGCAGGTGCTTAGTCTGAGATGCGAATTGACTTCGATTAATTATCCTTTAGCGCCACCTGCTGGACACAGGCCAAAACAAGTAACTCTAAGGATGACGCCTCCGGGGACAGTCCTCCGCGGGAGTTTTAATACATTTCATGGCAGGTGGAGAAAAATAGAAAAGTTCTCAGTGCACTGTGAATAAATAGATAATAACTTTGGCATTTCACCGGAGGTAATTAGTTCGCAAATATAGCTTTCTGAAGTAACTAGAGAAGAAGTAGAAGACATAAGAAGGAAGCCCAGTTTGGGGAAGACAAACCAACAGGCACCCAAAGGGTTAAAAGAAAAGGAAGCAGGAATAAGACAGAAGAATTGTCTCTTCTATAATTTGGCTTTTGGAGGAATATACTGTCCATTGCGTTTTTTCATGTCTACATGTATTTCCTTCCACTCCCCCACCCCAGCTCATTAAAATTTTCTGTAATTGGATAGTCCATTTAAGTATTACCAGTGACATGGCCACCCTACCACTGAGCCTAGTACAGGTCCAGGTGAAGAGCAAACATTTAATATTTGCCAAAGATCGGAGTAAGAAGTAGCACTCAACTGTAAAGCTTGTTGTATAACAATGGGCATATATTTAAAATACAAAGGTGTTCGCTCAAAAAATGTTAAGATGGTAAGGTTTAAGTTATGTGTGGGGTTTTTTTTTTTTTTGCCATAATTAAAAATTTTTAAAAAGTTTAAGGACAATATGAAGGATCCTTGGGCCAAATGTAATATCTTGGTTATGATAGTGTATGACAATTTTGCAAGATACCTTGATACATTTCTTTATTGCTTAATTGGTGCTAGTTTGGCTATTTATAACTCTTAGGGGAAAGCATGTTACCTGATAAAATGACTTGTCTAGCGGTTTGCTCCGAGAGTGGCAATGTTGTTTGGTATTGGCAAGGATGCTAGTAGAATTCATTCCATCAATAGGGCCAAGGAGAGAAACAACATATCCATGCTGACATACATTAAAGAAGCATTTGGGAAATTTCAAAATACATTTGTGGGTGAGAGATTCTCTTATCAAAGAATAAGAAAATGAATACAAAAATACGTATCAGCCCTCTCAGAGAATACAGAAGCATTTGGGGAACAGAGCCACCTAAATGTGGCCATTTCTTTCCCTTTATTCCAGCTCCCATCTCTATGGGTCTCCTAAATTAGATCCTGGAGTCTATAGAAAGCTGGAGGAAAGAAAGGTCTTAGGTTTAGTTGGACTCCAGCAGAGAGAATCAGCATACAGCTTTGTCTTACAGCGGGATGATTGCCTGGAGACCAGTTTTAGGGAGCTCAGGTTTGACAATGGTGGATATTAGGAAGAATGTAGCTTTTGGAGTCAAAGGGAGCCGCTGGTGAAAGTCACCATGTGACCTGAGGACGTGTGTCTGGCTACTGGGCTTCCATAAGGCTAAGTAGTTAACAAGGCTAGCTAAGCCCTTTATGCCAGTGAGATTGGTAAAGTCCATGGAGACCAACATCAGGGAACTATCCCCCATGTACATCATTGAGAGCTGGTGGCCTGACTTCTCCTCGTGAACTCCCTGGAATGGAGACTGGTTTGCTTCCCTCTTCCCATCACTACTGCCTCCCCAGGTATTTAAATAATCTTACCTGGATGCTCCAATCAGACATCCAACAACAGCAAATCCCACCTAAGGAAGGTCTGCAGTCGAAGACAGAATGACAAGTTGTAACAAATAGAATACATGCCCAAGGAAATGAAGCTGCTGGAGGAGATAGACAAGAATTTTGTAGAGAAGAAAATAACATTAAATTAAAGGAGTCATCGGCAACAGGGACAAGAATTGCTGACAGTAAGAAATATAATTTACCAATTAAGCAATTACAAAGATAAATGGGAGAAGTTTGCTGTTGAGACCCAAACTAGTAGACTTACAAGTCCAAGAAAATATCTCAGTGACCAAGGTGGAGGTAGGGGAGGAATTATATAAGACTTGGAAAACAGCCTTAAACACCTAATTCTGTAATGGAGCTCTAAATAGAGAGGTAATCCTTTAAAACATAATAAAAGAATATTTTTGAAAGTGAAATAGATATCAGTGCCTATAGATTGAAAGGGCATACTGATTTCCAGACTGCATATATGAGAAAAGACACAGATTTAGGAAAAATACCAATACAAGTCTTGAATTCAAAAATAATAGGGAAAAATCATAAAACCTTCGAGCAAAAAGACCAAATCACTTTCCAAAGAAAAATAATCAGACTGGCCTTGGACCAGTAAAGGGAGAAGATGAAGGACAATAGAGTCAGATCTACAGGCTTCTGAGAGAAAGGGACTATAAGCCATAATCCTATACCCAGCTAAAATATCCCATGTCCCATGTCAAAGAAACTTGAAGGTGGGCGTGAGTTCAAAGACAGTATCTCTTAAGTGTCCCTAAAGGAGGCATTTTCTCAAGGAAATGCCCTGAGAAGACCACAAACCCAAGCAGGCATGAAGATAAAGCAAGAAGATGACGGGAAGCCATCATGGACAATGAAACTTGAGATATTTACAATCTGCATAGAACCACAGCTGCGAACTCCTGAAACCAAAGAGCATTCTGTATGATAATTTAACAATATTAAATAAGTACTAAGTTATCTCAGAAAAAGTGGGAATCGGAGGGAGTAGTAACTAAAATCATTCTGAAACTTTCAGTTTAAGACCAGGGGAAGAAGGGGACCCCTGCATGGCTCAGTGGGTCGAGTGTCTGACTCTTGATTTTGGCTCAGGCTGTGATCTCAAGGTTGTGAGACTGAGCCCCATGTTGGCCTCCATGATGAGCAGGGAGTCTGCCTGCCTCCCTCTCCCTCTGCCCCTCCCCCAACGTGCATGCACACACACACTCGCTCTGTTTCTAAAAAAAAAAAAAAAAAAAAAAAAGACCAGGTGAGGAAAGAGAAAGAAAAAATATATTGAAAAGTATTCATTGATCTTATTGGAGTCACTGGGATGTACTGGAGAGATGGTTAAATGGCGGTCACCTGAGGGAGGGCTCCCCCTGGCTGCCTGTTCAGAGCTTCCGAGGGGCACAGTGAGGGTCCTGGTGTCCCCCACTGAGTTGGGAGCATTGCCTGTGCGGTCCCGCGATGCCCCTTGATCCTATGAAATTATAGGCCTTTATCAGACAGAGTGACACGAGATTGCCGATGACTGGACAGACCATATTGAACCTCCAAGTTGTATATTAGAAAGAGTGACATGTAATGTTTTTTTTTGTTTTTTAAAATTTTTTATAAACGTATAATATATTTTTATCCGCAGGGGTACAGGTCTGTGAATCGCCAGGTTTACACACTTCACCAAAGCACATACCCTCCCCAATGTCCATGACCCCACCAGCCTCTCCCTCCCCCCAGCAACCCTCAGTTTGTTTTGTGAGATTAAGAGTCACTAATGGTTTGTCTCCCTCCCAATCCCATCTTGTTTCATTGATTCTTCTCCTACCAACTTAAGCCCCCATGTTGCATCACCACTTCCTCATATCAGGGAGATCATATGATAGTTGTCTTTCTCTGCTTGACTTATTTCGCTAAGCATGGTACCCTCTAGTTCCATCCACGTCGTTGCAAATGGCAAGATTTCATGAAATGTAATGTTTTTGCCAAGGCAAAACTCCAGGGTGTCACTTCCTTCCTTCTTGCGATCCAGGATGTCTTCCGGGAGAGGTCAGTCTTTCTAGCAACTGATGTGCCGCCAGCGATTGCTCACCTTGGGTTGAGGACTGAAGCCCAGATGAGCTTCTCTACTTCCGCTGCTGGGGCTGATGAGGACTTGTATGTGTTTCCCAGTGTGGACGTGCAGCATTCGAGCAGCACGGATTTCAGCAAGTTTGGAAAGATGAAGGGAGAAGCAGTCCCTCCCTGGAAAATCGCACAAAAGGTCTTAAGCCGTCTGAGCTAATCAAGCAGTCAGTCATTGCCGGGGTATCTGTGGAAACAGCAATTTCCTGCATTGTCAGGTTCTCTGCAATGGTAGACAGAAGAGGCAAAACGAAAATTTCCATTGCATAGAACGAAGGGGATGAAATTGAAGACATCGAAGACTTAGTCTGATAAGCTAGCCCCGGAATGATTTACAATAATGTATGAAACTGACAGATTGAAACTAACCCAAACCTCCCAAAACAGGGATTAATTAAATAAATAACAGCAGTAACTTCCAACTTTTTTTTAGACATGCAAATCCCCTTACATGGTATAAAAAGTATTTTTAGCAATTTTGAGTGGCATGTGAGAGAGAACGGATTTTATGTATTTATTTGGTTTTAGAGATTTTATGTATTTATTTAAGAGAGGGAGCATGCATGTGATTGGGGGAGGGGCAGAAGGAGAGGGAGAGTCTCAAGCAGACTCTGCACTGAGATCAGAGCCGGACACGGGGCTCCCTCTCACAACCCTGAGGTCATGACCTGAGCTGAAACCAAGAGTCGGACACTTAACTGACTGCTGAGCCACTCAGGTGCCCCGAGAGAATTGATTTTAAAAAGAAAATATTTTTATAATTTTGATCTGTATATTAAGGGCTGTGTTATAAAATTCCTTTGAAATATAATGGACAGAATCAAGTCCGGGAGATTATGAGTTAATAAAAAATAGTTAACTGGACAGGAGTCTTAAGAAACAATGTCTATATACCCCAAGTAGTTTACTTAAACTTAAAACCTTTGCCTAAACTTTCATTTGAAGATACTTTGATGTAACACCAAGGCATGGACAGAATTCTTACACAAACCCCATCCATAATGCATTATCCACAACTGAAGTTTTAGTTGTTTCAACTGGAAGGTGAAATCTGTAAATTTTATCAAATGATGTGAGTGTAGAGCCTTCGAAGATTTTTTTTTTAACTGTCTTATCTATTCCCTTACAGCCCACATTCAAAATACAAAAACTATTAAAAATTAAATATAATAGCCAGGACAAATGGCATTCATAGGCTTTAGGAGAAACATAGCTGATTTGGTAGATACTGAATGCAAGCCCCGGGACGGGGGTTCTTGGGTCTCCTGGAAAGTGGCTTCCTTGACGCGAGGGGGCAGCTTCCGTGGAAAGGCTCCCTGTGCCTACAAGGGGAGGGAAACACCTCAGAACTACCTGGCAGATTTGAGCAGACCCAGAACACTGGGCGCCACCATCTGATCCAGAAGATCTGGGGGGGGGGGGGCAAGGACTTGCATTTATTACAAATTTCCAGGGGCGGCTGGTGCTACTGGTTGGGGGGGGTCACCCTTTGAGAATCACAGACACAGGCCAACTCGGGGAGTGGGTAAAAATCTTCCGTGCTGTCTTTCTCCCACTTAACAAGAGAGCATTGCTGTTCATTTTAAGCAAGGAAAAAGCATGAATTGTTGTCATGTGCATTTTAGATGAGAGATTGCATTTACTTGAGGGACTGCGTTGTATTGCACAGAGAGGAAATTTATGTATTAATTACCAGAAATTACTAGGAATTGAATTACTACTTTCCCATCCCTGATGTTCAGAATGATTGCGATCTGTGCTCAAAATAGCCAATCGCTTTATTTTTAGGACGGTAATTTCTTGTTTCTGAATGAGGAGAGAAAAGGTTTCAGACCCTTCCCTGCAAACGTTTTTCTGTCAATAATGCTTTGCAAATGCAGCTCCCGTTTATTCCAGATCCGTGAAAAGCCAGCTCAGAGATAAGATGTGATTGTCACTCTTGTTTTCTCTCTATCGCCTGGGCTTTTGAAGCATGCTTGAGGTCTCCGTGTGCTGAACGGGAACTGTGATAACATGAAGTCAGGAGCAGAGTCTAGAAGTGGGTCCACAAAACTGGCTGCTTCAGACCTCAGGTTCATTTGCATTGGCCATCCTGCACGGAAGGGCAGCGGAACAGAAAGGGCGTGCGGAGAAAGCCGGCACGGTGCTTCTGCCTTCCCAGGTGTGCAGATGGTGCTGGTTTCACCGGGAAGATGTTCAAGTCATTTGACTTACCAGCCTTTTAAAAACAGCAATGGAACCTGCATTCTCACCATCTTTGGCTAGGGGACCCTTTAGAAATGTAATAAGAAAATGAAACAGTGTTACATCATTAAGAAGGATACTGCTCAGGTAGATTTATATGCAGAGAATAGCATGTGGTCCAGTGAAAAAAGCAAGCTGCAAAAGGTTTAAATAGCATGAGTCCATTTTTGCAGGGAAACAGTGTTGAAATACAGCCAGCAAAATGTTCCCAGCAGTGAGCTAGAGGGAAACACATTGGATTCCTGGTGTCTTTTGCTTCTTATGTTTTTCAATGTTTGCTATTCCATCTTACCTACATAACTTAAAAAAAAAAGAGGCAGCTATTATTTTTAAAAAGCAAATACAAGTGATCTGCAGAGAACGTAACTGTCCTCTCCCACAGTTTATGTTAAAATAATTAATGTCGGTTTCCTGACAGGAGATGTTGTACGGGAAAGTGTGGCGTCTACAGGTTATGTGAGTGCAAAGTGATCTATCCACAGATCTTTTTAGTACGACACATCTTTAAAATGCAGTATTTAGCACATAATTACTACTTCAAATACTAGCTGTTTACTGGTAGGAATAACAAGGAAATAGGCACAGTCATAAATTACTGGTAATCACTATAGAAACACTCTAGGATAAATTCTATTTTTGTTCCTGTAATTGCAAAGTTACTTTCCATCTAACATAAGAATCTTACAATTCTGACTCTTTCATATATAGAATATTGCGCATATATTTCACATACATGTGAACTACTTTAAATATACCTTTAAAATATTATTTTAGATATGTTATCCATAAGTATTCCCCCCCCCCAAAATGGAGGATTTACTAAATATCAAAGTAACCTTCTTTTAGACCAGACTGGATCATCTTTCACAAGGAAATCTATATGACCATTTTTCCATTGCCTGTTAAAATGATTTGAGGGACATTTACCTAATCTTGTCTTCCTGACTCATGACTTCCTGAAGGTTGTGACTGGATTTGGGTTGAAATAACTTAGTGGTTGTTTAAAATGTAATTTTTAAAAAAATTTAATTTAATTTTTTCCATATTCCAAGATGCATTGTTTGTGCACTGCACCCAGCTAAAACTTTATGTTTTAAGAATGAGAAAGCGAATTATGTTATTTCAACAGGTAAAGTTAACGTGTCTCGTTCCTGCATTTTAGAAATCTCTTTCTTTCCTATTACTCTTCAGTCTAAAATCATCTTTAAAAAAAAAAACATGGAAAAAGTCCCATTTACATCTGAAGTTAAAAAACTGCATTGCAGGGAGGGGTTGAGGCTCTGGGGCAGCAGGCGTGGGTTCGAATGCCAGGGGGCACCTCAGTGGATGCTGGCGCTCTGGGAAGGGGGAGGAGCTTAGAGACGCTGAGCCATCCCTAAAGCCTTGTTTAGGGGAATAGTAACATCCTTAGAGCTTCAGAGCCGTTTCCTGGGTCCAGATGTCCATTTCCACTTTGCCTCTCTTTCCACCCTTTCATGTGTTTCTCACTAAGGAAATACCCAGGGGAGTGTGACTTGGGCATATCTGACCCTCTGTAAGTAGAGGGGTTTCCAAGCCAGGGTCTCAATGATGATGTCTGCATGTACTCTGCCTAGTTTTAACCCAGCAGACACGTCCCCTGAGTCACTATAAATAGCACAGGAAAGAGCATAAAAGTTCAAGAGAAACTATCACTGGAGTATTTATCAAATTGGGGGGTTTAATTCCTAATAGTTACTAGCCATTTGTATTTGAGGCATGCTTTGGTCATTTAAATTTGATTATTTACAGACATCTGAATGATACCCAAATCCTTTCCTAAGTGGCCTAGTGCGGTCATTTTAGCTACTCTGATATTTTCTAAGATCAGCACAATGTCACCACAAGATAATCTCCAGAGGAAAATCTCAAGACACTAGATTTGGAAAACATCGTGTTGCTGGCAAGGGATTTTATATAAATAATATTCTATAAAGTTATAGCATATTCCAGATGCCATTTTAATGATCTATACTCTTCTTATCTGTATGTTTGGTGTGTCTTTAAAAATTTTTGGGGGGGTCACAGAGGATTAAATGGAGTACTTTTAAACTCATTATTTCATTTGGTACAATTTCATAAAGGTGGTTATCCTGAATTAACATATAAGGTCGTGGAAACACAGAGAGTCCTGGACCAGGGCTCCTCATGACACTGCGTATGAAGGATGCTCTTAAAGGTTCTGATGGGATTTGTTCTGGAATGAGTTTTGAAAGAAACCCCACCCCCCATCATGCCTCACGGACTGCAAGAGTTCTCAGTCCTGTAGACTATAGGAACACAATATCCCAAAGGGAGAGCATAAGCAGGAGGTGACATGTGGTCCTCTGGTCATTGGCACTGCCCCCAGCAGGCGGTTCCCCTCTTCTGGAGCTATCCTGTTTCTGGAAGATGTCTGGATACATTGACTCGAACAGTTGCAAACCAGGGTGGCAAGTGCAGAGACAAGTCGCCCAGTGTGCCAAGAGGCAACTATGGGGGAAGGGCACCAACCCAGACCAGGAGCTTTGGAGGAAGCAGTCTGAGTGGAGACATGAACAACAAGAGGGCATCAATCAGCTCAAGTAGCAGGAGGGAGAGAGGGAAAGGGGGAATCTACACGTGCAGAGACCCCGAGGCTTAGGCAGGGTGCACCGAGTTTAGGAACTAGAAGTTCAGTGCAGGAGCGTGGGAGAGCGGAGATCCTTACCAGCCACGGGAAAGAGTCTGGTCTCTATCATGACAGTGAACGGAGGCCAAGAGAGGGTTTCAACCAGAGGACTGTGGTTGGAAGAGCAACAAAAGTTGTGATTCAGTTGAATGATAGTTGAGTGATAGGGAGGGGAGATCTTCAGAATGGAGACGCATCTGACCTGGTCAGTGATTGGATGTGGATGGTAAAGCAGAGGGAAGAACCAAGCCTAATTCCAGTAAGATAAGGGCCAGCCAACTCAGCTCAGAGAGCCCACAGGGCAGTAAGGCACTGACATGAGGGCGGCCTCCCAGCGCCCCTCCCCCCACACACCCCCTGCCACCTGGACATCCTCTTAGCCCCTAGACCCAAGAGAAGTTTTTTCTTTTTTCACACTTAATTCTCAAGAATTGGATATTGCTAGCTTAAGCTAATACGCATGAAACTATTAATCAACCAGCTTCAAGATACGGCTTTAATCCCTCACCACACAAAAAGAGTTAAAAAAAAAAAAATAACTAAACTCTACCGATAAGAAGCCTACAGATCATGAAAATACAGAATACACATCCGCACATTTGGTCTGAAGGGACCCTCAGAGGACAGGCATAGCCAAGGACCCGGAGCCAAAGAGAAGGGTTTCATCTGGCACAGGCAGGGGGATGTAGGCTGGAAAGTATTCATCAAGACGTCTTCACGATGCTCGAAGCCACACTGGAGGAGGATGCCAACTGCGTCATATGGAAGCTAGTCAGATCGTCTCGGTTTTTTCCCTTTTGCTAGCGTCGGCATTTCATTTCCTCGGCTCGGCTCAGCCCCTGCAGGTTACACAACCATTCCTCCACCCACGGCGTGTCCCAGCGGGGTGAGGTCAGGCCGCCAGAAAGCACACAGCCACCGAGGAGGATGGTCCCAGCTGGGGGGAGTTCTGCCTTTTCACGCACTTCACGGAAGATGGCTTCATTCAAAGGCATCATCTGCTTGGTTGTAGGACCGGTCTGACTCCACCACCCCGAGGCTTTCACAACTGAAGTTCCTTCCACCGGAGGCTGCATCGCTGTTCTTCCTCTTCAAGGGCTTGGCTCCCTGCAGGTGCGCTGGCTCCAAGAGGCCAGAAGTCGCCTCGTGGGGTCCTTTGGCAAAAGGAACCTCAGCCCCACCGGGTTCCGTGGCCCCTGGGTGACTGGCCGGGGACAGAAGTCGGTCACTCCTTAGCCTTTTTCTTATGTCTTCTTCTTTAGTCTGAAAAGCAGTATTAAAGAAGCAAAATGAGCCCAGATAACTTTCTCATGCCTATGCCTGACATGAACCCGCATGGCTGGGCTGTGCCATCATTCAGTCACTCCACAAACACCGGCCGAGGCACTGCTGAGGACAGACACACTCCCTCCCCTCCTGGAGCTTCTGGATGGCCCTTGCTTTCCCAGGTAGGGGATGGAGAGGTCGGCCAGGTAGGGAGATGGAGGCAGAGGTCGGCAGCCCACAGCTGTGAAAGCTGCTTCCAGCAGGATGGAGGACACAGGGTGATAGAGACCGCGTGTCCTCTGCATGGCCTCTCCTCATCTCCTGCCCTCTTCCCCTGCCCCCGACGCCTCCTCCCACCCCCACCCCAGCTGAGGTTTTCTTTTTCCCAATAAAGCAGACCCCATACTCAGAAGTGAACAGTGTTTCCTGAGGCTACCTGGATGGGGCCAGCATTCAGCCAGCTTCAGGATGCTTTACTCCTGCACCCCCCAAAGAGAATTAAAGGAAAATGACACAGACGGCCCAGAAAGCCTACAGATCACTCCAGTACTTGATCTGAACCCTAAAGCAGCACTTAGGAAACGCCTATGTGGGTGCATTGTCGGCAGGCAGCCCTGCTCAGGGGTGAGCTCGGGACCTTCCTGCGCCTCTCCACTGCCCGCATCTTCTCGTCCAGGTCATTCATTGTGAAAGCCTTTGCTTCCTGTTTGATCTTAAGCTTCTTCAGCCTGGCCGGTGGCTTTCTCAGCGGTGTCGTGTTCACCTGGAGGAAGACAGTTTTCAAAAGGGAGAAACAGACATTATTCAGGGCGTGGAGGGCAGATCCAGGAGAGGTGGCATGCACACGGTGTAAAAGGTTAGTTCTAAAAATCTAAACAGGTATTTTGGCAGAGTTAAAGACCACCATGTGAATGCTGGGAACAAGAGAACTAAGTCCTAAAAAAAAAGGTCTATTAGCTGTCTAGGAAAAAAAACCCAAACCAATGACAAAAACGGGCTCTTCCTGAAACCCATCAAAGAATGCGAGGACGTTCAGGAGCTGGAAGAGGTTTCAGGAGAAGAAAAGATTCTGGAGAAGAAACCTAAGGCAGAGAAAGGAGGCAGACGAGTGATGAATGTGTAGTTCAAGGTAAAAATAAAAAGTTAAATCTGATAATTTTGTAAATGCTGTGGGCTACAAACGCCTTTCATTTCGGATCGAGATAGGGTTTTAATACTCTGGGTCTCACCAAGGAGAGAATTAACCCTGGGCTGGCCTTTGCCGTCAGAAGACTTCGAGAATGTTTTCTTGACGTTAGGAAAAATCCCTAATTCTTTCATGTGACTGACTACCCTTTCTGGAGTTTAAAGTGATGGGATAATGACTTTCTGATTAATTTCTACTTATAAAAAAGATTGTAAAGGGTTGTTTGTTTGTTTTTTTAAAGATTTTATTTGTTTATTTGACCCACAGAGATCACAAGTAGGCAGAGAGATTGGGAAGCAGGCTCCCCACTGAGCAAAGAGCCCAACTCAGGGCTTGATCCCAGGACCCTGGGACCACGACCTGAGCCGAAGGCAGAGGCCCAACCCACTGAGCCACCCAGGTGCCCCTGTAAAGGGTTTTTAAAGAAAGTTTTAACATACATGTTTTCTCTTTTTAAAAATTAATTTTAAAATTTATTTATTTATTTATTTGAGGGAGTGAGAGAGAGCCCAGCAGGGGTAGGGGCAGAGGGAGAGGGAGAGACAGACTCCCCGCTCTGTAGACACCCATGCGGGGCTGAGTCCCAGGACCCTGAGATCATGACCTGAGTGAAAGCAGAAGCTTAATTGACTGAGCCATCCAGGTGCCCCTAAAAATTAATTTTTTATAACATACATTGGTCATGAAAAAGTAAAGCAATACAGAAATAGTTTCCCAGGCTTCTGTTTAAACCACCTGGTCCCCAGTTGTATTCGTCAGCATGAACTATTTTAAAAAGTTTGGTATGTGTCCTGCCAGAATTCTCTATGTGCATATATTTATATATACATATGTATGTGTAGTACATCTGTAACGTTAAACCAAACGTAAATAAGATTATGCCCTCACCAGGCTCTGCAATTTGCCTTCTTCTCTTAATTTACGATGGACATCTAGGTCAGAATATATAGATTTATGACAACTGGGTCAGAATATATAGATTTATGACAACTGGGGAAGGTCCCAGTGAACTCTGGGGTTTCATTATAAATAAACTGGTTTGTCCTAGGTAATTTCTCTAAAGACTTCTATTTTTTAATTTTTAAAGATTTTTAAAATTTATTTGACCAAGAAAGAGAGATCACAAGTAAGCAGAGAGAGAGAGAGAGAGAGAGGAAAGCAGGCTCTTTGCTGAGCAGAGAGCCTGATGTGGGGTTCGATCCCAGGACCCTGAGATCATGACCTGAGCCGAAGGCAGACGCTTAACCCACTGAGCCACCCAGGTGCCCCATCTCTAAAGACTTAAAGAAAAGGAACTAGTGATATCCATTGTAATATCTAAAAGACTGTCTCTTTATACTATAAGACTGTTCATGCTGAAAATACTTCCAACAGAGAAGAGGTCCAGCACAATAGAACAAGATACCAAACCAAGACTCAGACCTAGGTTTGAGCCCTGGCTTGGCCATGGTGTGTTTTTGCCTGAGTTCTTCAGCTCTGTAAACCTTGCTTTCATCTCTTTAAAAATGGGCTTAATAATACTTCTTTCACAGGATTTTCTTTTCCAAGGAGGTATCAGTAATTACACAGGAAAGGGTAATTACATTTCATTCAGTGAAAGGAGTGACTTTTTAAATGAAGTTTTTAAAAATGTTAATTCCAGTACAGTTAAAATACAGTGTAATATTAGTTTCGGGTGTACTATAGAGGGATTCAACACTTCCATACAACACCCAGTGCTCGTCACAATTAATCCCTCCTTAATCTTCTTGCCCTATTTCCCCATCCCCCACCCCCACGTACTTCCCCTCTAATAACTATCAGTCTATTCTCTATAGTTCAGAGTGTCTCTTGGATTATTTCTCTCTCCTTTTTTTTCCCTTTGCCCATTTGTTCTGTTTCTTACGTTCCACATATGAGTGAAATCATATGGTATCTGTCTTTCTCAGACTTATTTCGCTTAGTCCTATACTCTCTAGTTCCATCCATGCCGTCGCCAATGGCAACATTTCATTCTTTTTGATGGCTGAGGAATATTTCATTGTGTATTTACACCACGTCTTCTTTATCCATTCATCAGTCAATGGGCACTTGGGCCATTTCCATAGTTTGGCTACTGTAAATAATGCTGCTGTAAACATTGGGAAGCATGTATCCCTCTGAATTAGTATTTTTGTATTTTTTTGAGTAAATACCCAGTAGTACGATTACTGGATCCTAGGGAGGTTCTATTTTTAACTTTTTGAAGAACCTCCATACTATTTTCCACATTGGCTGTACTGGTTTGCATTCTCGCCAACAGCACCCGAAGGTTCCTTTTCATCCACATCTTCGCCAACACCTGTGGTTTCTTGTATTTTTGATTTTAGTCATTCTGACGGGTCTGAGGTGATACCTCATTGTGGTTTTGATTTGTATTTTCCTGATGATGAGTGATGTAGAGCATCTCTTCATGTGTCTGTTGGCCATCCGGATGTCTTTGGAGAGATGCTTCAAGCGGTGACTTTTTTCAGTGACAGCCCACAGAATCATCACCAAGTTACAGTATTTGTCTTGAAGGGTAGGAATGGGAACCTGAATCCCGGGGGCCAAGCTGGAGGCCTGGGCTTTAACCTGCCGACCACTAATACCCATGGTATCGCCAGAGACAAGTCACCTCCTTGGACTCTCTTTTCTCTCACGTAGAAAGAGTGAGGACGCTGAGGACCACTAGGGTTCCTTCCAGCTTTAAGAACCATGATTCTCGGAAAGCCTTTTAGGAGGAAACATTTGTTGAAGTTTTGGCTCAGTTACAGCCATCAGACAGTTTTATGTGGTGAGAAGTTTTTCACTACATGAAAACCGTGGGATGTTTGTCAAAGCAAGCTTCCCCTCCCCCATCACTGTATTATTTTTATGACAATTGGCTCTCGGGCTTCCTGCTGGCAAAAGCCATTTGCTGTGAAGAGCGACGTTCTTGCTGTAGTGGTTCAGCTAAAGATACTGTGAAATTAGTATGAAAACAGTTTTTTTGGGAAGTTCACTCACAGAGGGCTAAAAGAACATGCAATGGTAATCCCAGATTCAGTGAAGAAAGACTCTCTGAGGCGTCCCACGGGAGTCAGCATCTTGACTAAAGTCGTAGACAGTAGTTCTGAGACACTTGGGATTTCTGGTCTGGGTGGACTCTTCCTGTGGCTTTATCCCGGACCATACGTACGAAATCAAATACTTCCTCCTGCTTCCGGAAATGAACCTCCCTGCGCAGCCCTCATCTTTTCCTGAGTCTGACGATTGAAATAAAAGCCTTGAAAGACCTAAGGGAAAGTATCTGTATTCTTTCCCACTGGATTTCCTGAAGCCAGGGTTTATCAACTCTCGGCGCTTGAAAATAACAGTGATACACTCAGAGAGGAGTGAGTCATAGAAACTCAAAAAAAAAAAAAAAAAAAAAGAAAGAAAGAAAAAATCGACTTTAAAACCTATAGAAGTTGGGGCGCCTGGGTGGCTCAGTAGGTTAAGCCTCTGCCTTCAGCTCGGGTCATGATCTCAGGGTCCGGGATCGAGCCCTGCATCGGGCTCTCTGCTCAGCAGGGAGCCGGCTTCACCCCCACCCCCCGCCCCTGCATACTTGTAATCTCTCTGTCAAATAATTAAATAAAATCTTAAAAAACAAACAAACAAACTATAGAAGTTGCTAGGTCAATGATTTTCTTTAAGAATACCAGCAGAGGGGCACCTGGGTGGCTCAGTGGTTTAAGCCTCTGCCTTTGGCTCAGGTCATGATCTCAGGGTCCTGGGATCGAGCCCCACATCGGGCTCTCTGCTCAGCAGGGAGCCTGCTTCCCCCTCTCTCTCTGCCTGCCTTCAGCCTACTTGTGATCTCTGTCTGTCAAATAAGTAAGTAAATAAATAAATAAATAATCTTTAAAAATAAAAATAAAGAATACCAGCAGAGGGGGCGCCTGGGTGGCTCAGTGGGTTAAGCCTCTGTCTTTGGCTCAGGTCATGAACCCAGAGTGCTGGGATCAAGCCCCGCATGGGCGGGGTGGGGTGGGGTGGTGGGCTCTGCTCAGCAGGGAGCCTGCTTCCTCCTCTCTCTCTCTGCCTGCCTCTCTGCCTACTTGTGATCTCTGTCAAATAAATAAATAAAATCTTAAAAAAAAAAAAAAAAAGAAAGAAAGAAAGAACACCAGCAGAGGACTGCCCCACCCAAAGACCGTGTGAGAATGTTTGGATCTTTTCAGCCCTCCTTGCTTGTATATATATAATTCTTCCTGCAGCCACTGTGCGTTCCTCAGAGCCTCCCAAAGTAACTGCTGACCCCCAGATGAACTACCCTGGCTAAGTTTCGTCACCAGAGTCGTGTGCACAGAACGGGTCGGAGCTTCCCGGCAGTCCCGCTCCCTCCCTGTGAGACCCCCCCCTCCCCAGCCAGGCCACAGCGTTGGCTGACATTTACTTATCAGTCCACATCCTCCTCCTTAAAAAAAAAAAAAACTCCCCATGAGGTTCAACAAATAACATGAGAGACTCTGAGGCAAGATAACCAACTCCCTCACTCTACGGAAGGGTACCAAGGGCAGACGTGGCCCGGAGGAGGGAGTCAACTTTGGCCACAGAAGAAGGAGTCAATGGAGAAATCAGAGTCTTGTGTTTGGAGATCGTGGGTGGGCTAAGGGATGGGGGGAATGGAGTTTGGGAGAAAAAACATCTCAAGTGGATAATGCCTAGGTGGGATAATGCCTAGAGAGCCCATTACAACTCTTGTAGAGATCCATACCAACCAGACACAGGGTTTCGTGTGTATATAAAGTCCGTACATATTTATAATATAGCCACTTAAGTCTCTTTAGAATGTTTTAAAGTATGCTGAAAGATTCACTTAGTCTGGTATTTACCTTACATATATATCATTGCAATTCCTTCGGAGTGAGGGTAGATTCCATTTGTATGAGTTGGCTGGAAAGCATGTTATCTGGGAGAGGGGGTCACTACGAAACTGCTGTAGTATTTCCCAACAAGCAAATGAGAAAAATTAAGGAAAAAAAAAATGAATGGGGCCCTCTGGGGGACAGATACTGCTGTGGACCTCCAGAGAGAGACTGGCCCAAGGAGGAGGGGTCCCCAATTCAGCAGATGAGTGGAGGACCCTCACTTTACAAAACCTTTTCTTATATATCCCTCTACATGAGAACCGAATTGCAGAAGGGGACAGATCTAACATTCCCTTATATTTACACACTTGGTCTACATAAGAAGTCTTGTTTTTAAAGTATTCTCACATTTATTTATTTATTTTTAAGATTTTATTTCTATTTATTTGATAGAGATCACAAGTAGGCAGAGAGGCAGGCAGAGAGAGAGAGGAGGAAGCAGGCTCCCTGCTGAGCAGAGGACCCCCGCCCATGCGGGGCTTGATCCCTGCACCCTGGGATCATGACCTGAGCTGAAGGCAGACGCTTAACCCACTGAACCACCCAGGCGCCCCAGTATTTTCACATTTATTATTCCAATCCCCCCTAATATTTGATTTAAATGAATTTTGGGATCGATGAAGAAATTGTGTTACAATTTCTCATTGGCTTCATCACATCCTAGTAACTATTGATATCTACATCCCTTTTGGTTTGTTTTTTTTTAGCCAATTTTATCATCTGCTCTTTTCTTTCCCCCTCAACAAATATTAAATATTGGAGAGTTAAAAGTATGATTCAATTAACTATCTAATTAAGTATGATAGTCTAAATAAAAGTATGATCCAATGAACTATTATTAGATATTGGATAGTTAAAAATATGAACTGTCTAACAATATTTCCGTTCTTAGTATGTTCCCCCTTTCAGTATTCACTCATCTTTTTACACTGGCTCCTAACTTTTCCTAAAATATTAAGACCCCTGGTGTCTGATATGTTCTCAGATACGCCGGAATTGAGAGACTTTACCTGAGACACTGACCAATTGTATCTCTCCTTCATTTCCATATGTTCCTGAGTATACCCTTAGTTCTCTACCTGAAAATGTGTTATGGCATTATAATAATAATCATATAATTACATATAGCATATAATAATAATCATAGTCATAATATAATATAAAAATACCTTTATATATTATAGTTATAATAATATAATATTTATATAACATTGTAATTTATTATTATAATACAATATTGAATAATTATAATATTAATATATTATATATTTATTGTATTTTTATACTATTAATATATACATAACATTATAACATATTTTCAGGAATACTTTAGAATTCTTTTTCATAATGAATGGGGGAATTCAATTTCAAAAGCTTTAACCCTTTCCAGCTTTATGATGAATTTGAAGGCTTTGTGTCCACATTGGTAGAAAGCTCAGGGCAGTGGTTCTTTGCCTGGGCTGCCCACCAGAATCACCTAGGGACACTACAGCCAGGGCTCCCCCCATGCCACTAGTCTCAGGAGGGACCTAGGCACTGGGATTTTTTGAAAGCTTGCTAGGTGACTAGAATGTGCAGCCAGGTTTAGGACCACAGCCCCAGGCGATAAAACACAGAGCTGTGTTGTTGCAAGTGTGGATTATACTGGGACATCATACAAAGCAAAAAACAAAAGAAACAAAATGTGTGATTCTCGCCTACCTCTGTGGTTTCGTCAACTTTAGATCTTTTTTGAGAAAAGTCCAGCTAGGTTCCTGATAATCATTCAATTTCTCTATAATATAAACGCATTCTTCATCTGGGGCTCACCTAATGATGCTATTGAAGGTCAAGCCCATAGTTTTCATTCTTCAATAGATACATTTCTTTCACGATTTAGTTGATATTACTTAACCCTGCTGGTGCCCTTGTAAGGTCTCAGTCTGAATTCATTCATCTGTGACCAACCTTTTAATGCTGTTCCCACTGCCGTTAGCATCGGGGTTCTACAGCATTTCTCCAAAGAAGGCATCGCTTCGCTACTCCAAGTTTCCACAATCCATCCTTCTCCAGATCGCTCTCCTGTCTTTTTCCTTTTGACACATTCCTTTTTTCTGTCCTCCAGAGACTCACTTACAGCTGGAAAAGAATCTCTCCGCCTTCCTTTCCTTTTCCATGTTAAAGACCCATCTTCTCGTACTTTCATATCAGATACAGTATCCTAAAGTGCCGCGTATCACAATAGCGTGGCCCAGATGTAAACTGTCATTGCACTGACATTATCTTTTCCATTATATAATCTATTTTTACCTTCCCCTGCCCCCTGCACCCTCTTACTCCTGGCAACCTGATCATATCATTCATGAGGTTTAGCAATCTCCTCTCTTTTCCCCAGATACCTTCGTATTTTCCTTCTTCAAAAGAGAATGCCACTTTGGCTTTTATTCATGAGTTCTCAGCATTTCCTACACGCAGAGAAGGAAATTACCTTTATTCAAACCCTTAAGTGACTTGGTCGAGGTGGCAAACTTAATTTAAATAATGCATCTTTTTTATTCCCAGTTGGTTATTTTCCCTACAGGACCAAGATGGGCAGCCATCCAGAGCCTTTAATGTTCCTTCTGGTGGGGCGCCTGGGTGGCTCGGTCCTTAAGCGTCTGCCTTCCACTTGGGTCATGATCTGGGGGTCCTGGGATGAGGCTTCCTGCTCAGCAGGAAGCCTGCTCCTCTCTCTCCCACTCCCCTGCTTGTGTTCCCTCTCTGTCAAATAAATAAATAAAATCTTAAAAAAAAAAATGTTCCTTCTGGTCCCTATTTCCATCATTTTTGTGTCTTTCTTTTCTTTCTTACTCATTTCTCCTTAGGCTTCTTTTCTCTCTCAATTCTTCTTTTCATCTTTTCTAGGACGATGGGGGGCTGCCTGGGAGCTTTGGTTAAACAAACAAGAAAACAGACGAAAACCACCACAACAACATCTGCCATCCTCTTCAGGGGCTTAGCTAGAACTTATTAAAAAATGAAGGACTCAAGACTTGGCCCACAACCAGTTAAAATCTAAGTAAAAATACTGCCCACACTAAGGAAAAACGATGATCAGTTCGTCAAGATGAATGAACAAAGAAAAAAAAAAAGAGTATGAAGATTTTCATCATTGTATTTGTTTCCTCATGTTGGACCTTAGTGTGTATGGAAGACTATCTATTCTAGCTTTGACATTTAGGTGTATTTTCCTATTATAGAAATTGGGTTCTAGTTTATAGTCATAATACCTAGTACATAGGTAATGCTTAATAAAAATTATTCAAAGAATGAAGGCAGGATATTCAGCGGGGCTTACTGTCTCTCAGATTCAGTAAAATCCAAGATGTTTTATTGACTTCATTAATCATGGATGATTAGGGCATTCTTGGGGTACCACAATGGCTCAGTCAGTGGACCATGAAGGTCTTGGTCCTGGGGTCCTGTTTCAAGCCTCACAGTGGATGTAGAGATTGCTTAAATATATAAGCTTGAAAAAATGATTAAGGCACTTCCTGAGAGAAGGGTGATGTGTAGACAGGAGAGAGAAGTTACGGGAGAAAAAACTGGCTTAGCTAAATGCTACAATCTGTGTGGTGACTTGAAGAGTTTGGAGACTGTAATTCGCGATCGATCCTATTCTATAGATATTTTAAACTATAAGCTAATGTTAATTATGGAATTACTTGCCATGACATCATAGGATTCTCCATTTTTAAATACTTTGCTGTGGCTCTGTATTATTCCTTGGACAATTAATTCCTCCAGAATATCCGATGACTTCTGTCGCTCTTGGGTCTTTAGGGGTTGGGGTTTATGGATTAATCCATCCATCACTAGGTCTACAGGGAAAGAAAGAAGGAATAGAAATGTAAACATGAACATTTTATCAATCAGATGCTAAGTGGATGCCTTACAAATGACATTACTTAACTAAATCTTAGTCTCAACACTCTAACCTACGTATCTGTGTCAATTATATAAATCTTTGAATCGTTTGAAGTTCAAATTCTGAATGTCCTTACAGAGGATACACATCAGCAGAATATACAGTTTACTTAGCAAGCCCTGTATTAACATAACAAAAAGTCTTTCATGTGCTGCTATGTACTACTTTTTTGTTGTAACAACACTTACACACTTGAGTATGACTACGTGGGTTCTCTATGCTAATTACGAAGCACAGTTAGGAAGGAGATACCCTTTCAGTGACTCCTCTGAGTTGCAGTTTGGTTTCTATGCTTTGTATACAAAGGATAAACAGTGGGATGTTGCCAAGAGACTTCTAGTTCTGCAACCTTGAGTTTCCAGTGACGCCATCTGCTAAAGCTATGTAAGTAAGAGTATGCCTTTTTGAAAAGAGTCTTTGAACTAAATTACAATTGAAGTCAAGCGGTATCAGCTACATTTTTACGATTGATTCCGAAAATGGCACCAAAACAGTTTCTCGGGGAGCCTTTATAAATTGCACTGATGAGAGAGACCCCCCCATTCGAAATCACTCATTTCTACAAAGACACAAGCAAACATCTGTCCTCACGGATTCCCATTACTAAACAAAGGTTCAGGGAGGAGTCCTCAGGAATGGGCTCTCTTCTGTTTTGCAATCATCGGGAAGTCCTGAGGGTACCATGAATCATTCCATCTAGTGGTCAGAGTCTTTTTATGAAAATTTCTACCCTCACTGGTTAACAAAGACAGTTTTCATGGATTTGCAGCGGGAAGAGGTGAAAAAAACGCACAGGCACACACACCAGCCAGTGAGATGTTTCTCCCATCAGAATATTCACCTTGTTGCTATAAGACCGCTGCAAGTAACTTCAGCGAATTGTCAATAATCTCATTTCTCGTCCAGTGCTGTGCCTTCTAACCTTGCATGTGTTTGAAATAGACTCAGTTTTCACTTTAAAAAGCTGTATACCGGGCGCCTGGGTGGCTCAGTGGGTTAAGCCGCTGCCTTCGGCTCAGGTCATGATCCTGGGATCGAGTCCTGCATAGGGCTCTCTGCTCAGCAGGGAGCCTGCTTCCCTCTCTCTCTCTGCCTGCCTATCTGTCTACTGTGAACTCTCTCTGTCAAATGAATAAATAAAATCTTAAAAAAAAAAAAAAAAGAAAGAAAGGCCTCTTTCTTTAAAAAAAAAAAAAAAAAGCTGTATCCCTTTCGGTACAGAGCAGTAAAGCATGTCTTTCAAGTAGGTAAACTAGTAAAGGAAAGCTTGAAACGATAGAGAAAAATTTAATACAAAGTTAGAGGTAAAACCTCTTCAAAGAATTAAGGGGATTTTTTTTTCTTTTAGAAGGTGATCTTATTTAAAAGGGTCAATAGAGTAGTCACTATTTACTGAGCACTTAGGTACCTGGTACCATCTTATGTCCTTTTATATACTTTGTAGCATTGGGAATTTTAAAAAAAGATTTTATTTATTTATTTGTCAGAGAGAGAGGGAGAGAGTGAGCTGATGAGTGGTGGGGAGGGGCAGAGGGAGAGGGGGAAGCGGGCTCCCCACTGAGCAGGAACTCCGCAGGGAGTCTGACTCAGCACTTGATCCCAGGACCCTGGGATCATGACCTGAGCCAAAGGCAGATGCTTAACGGACCGAGCCACTCAGATGTCCCTTGTAATGTTGTGAATTCTGTGAGAGAGGTATTATCATCCCCATTGTATAAACTCTATGAGAGCGGCGAATTTACTTGCTGACGGTGACATGGCCAGGAAGAGAACCAACTAGGGTTTGAATCCAAGAATGTCTGACTTCAATCCCCAAGTTCTCCACCACCTCGGTGCCCTCCTTCCCCAAGGACCACTGTGTGGTCCATTTCCCTCTCAGGATGTGTCTAACGAGAACGTCATAGTTGACGACTGTCACTAACATGATACAATTATTCAATTATTAAAATGATTATGAAATAAAAATAATGAACTGTCTCAATCAATTATTTTTCTGGGTCCAAAATACTGGCTTGACATTGACAGTGACCAGCCTACAAAGAAACCCGTGCACTATGGAGGTCTTCCAACTAATCCTCGTTATTTCTTGGGATGCTGAAGACAATTGGGGGGATGTTGGAAAGTGACATGACTCCTCTTTCTGGTTAATACATGGTAATGTATTACCATATTAATTATTGTATAATAATAATATAAATAAATAATAATGTATTAAAGTTTATTAAAGAAATAAAAAATATTAAAATATTATTAAATAAATAAAAAATAAATAAAGTCATACATGGTTATCAGAGTAAACTTGGAAAGTATAGAAAAGAAGAAAAAAGAAAAGAAAAACGCCCATCCTCTTACCATTCAGAGATTACCGCTATTGATACATCAGATTTTACTTTTACAAATTTGACATCCTACTGAACATACGGGTCTGTTTCCTATGCAGTTAAGGTACAAATTAGCGTTTTCTCGCAAGGCTAGAAATTCTTCATAAGTGTCAAAAGTAAAGTTGTGCAAGAAAACATAGGTGAATTCGTGTTTAACTCTGGCATAGGGAAAGGTTTTCTAACTATGACTCAAATTTCGGATTCAGAGAAAAAATTTGATAAATTTTACATTAAAAAACGTTTGCAAGGCAAAGAAAAAGCAATAAAGGTCAAATACAGATATCGCATGACCCTTGATTTGATGTACTAAGCAAGGTATAATATCATTTTTGGTATTTTTGCTAAAAATGGATAACCCAAAGCTAATCATTAGGAAATATCAGCCAGACACAAACTGAGGAAGTTTCTATAAAGTAATGGCTTATGTCTCCAAACACATCAATCTGATAAAAGACAAAGAAAAGCTGAGGGACTGGTTCCAAATTAGAGAAAAACACCGCATGATGTCGACATTAACCATGTGATCCTGGATTAGATCTCGAACCTGAAATTTATTTATAAAGGACATTTGTGAGACAATGGATAACATTTGAATATGCAAATGAGATATGTACTGCATAAGGGGTAATTTGCTGATTGTGATCCTTGTCCTGTGATTATGCAGAGAATACCCTTGTTTTAGGAAACATACACTGGTGTACTTCAGAATAAAGTGTCATTATGTCTGCGATTTGCTCTCAGAAAAAACCTGTGCATGTGTGTGTGTGTGTGTGTGTGTGAGAGAGAGAGAGAAAGAGCGTGAGCGTGAGGGAAGGGGGAGAGAGAGGGACTGTGATTCCTGTAATTATATCACATTCAAATGTGGTATAATGTTAGCATTTGGGAAATCTGGGGGAAAGAATACAGGCATTCTTTGTTTTATGCAACTTTACTCAAATCTGAAATTATTCAAAACAGTAAGTTTTTTTTTCATTTTATTTTATTTCTTTTCAGTGTTCCAGAATTCGTTGTTTATGCACCACACCCAGGGCTCCATGCAATACGTGCCCTCCTGAATACCCACCACCAGGCTCCCCCAACCCCCCACCCCTCTTCCCTCCCAAACCCTCAGTTTGTTTCTCAGAGTCCGCAGTCTCTCATGGTTTGTCTCCCCCTCTGATTTCCCCCAACTCAAGGAAGTTTTCTTTTTTTTTTAAAGGAAAGACAAGAAATGTTAGTGTGAAGCTTGAAATTTTTAACAACTATACTCTAAAGATGGGCAGATCAGGGATCCAGAAAAGAGACCGAGGAGAAACTGGGCAGAGAACAGATATAAAGCGTAGGGCACTGGTTCTTACTCATTCAGTGGGAATGGCTTTCCTGGAAACTAATTTACACCACATCTTGGAACACCTGCTTTAATAATTCACTCCCTCCCCAGGCTGGTGTGCCTGTCAGCATTACCCCGCTGGACAGACGGACCGAGGGAATGCCTGTGTCCCCATGCCCCTGACAGTTTGCCGTCTATAGCGCCATAGACATTGAACATCCGTGTCGCGGTCTAGGAGGGATTCCCATCAACGGAATTATCATCGAGAAAAAAAATGTACGTGCTGGCCAGACCCAGAGAGAGAGGGGAGGCTTCTCAGCTGTATCCCCTGTCTCCTTCCTCACATCAGACCCACTAGGTGAAGGTTAATATGAAATCTATCATAAAGAGAGTGTGCCCCCAAAGTCCAAGGAGAAGAATCCCATTTACTAACCCATCTATCTGCCAGCTCTAACATGTGCCTGGGGAAGAAAAGACAAGAAAGAACAGCAGTCAGGGGGCGCCTGGGTGGCTCAGTGGGTTAAAGCCTCTGCCTTCGGCTCGGGTCATGACCCCAGGGTCCAGGGAGCCTGCTTCCTCCTGCTCTCTCTCTGCCTGCCTCTCAGCCTACTTGTAATCTCTGCCTATCAAATAAATAAATAAAATCTTTAAAAAAAAAAAAAAAAGATCAGCAGTCAGGAATAGCCCGAAAGCCTTCCCCTCCAGTAAAAAAAGGTACTTTTCCTTGAGTTCTATTGAATTCAGTTTGTTTCAGAGGCTGATAAAGTGTAACTAGGCATTCTTAAATCAACCCTGGGAGTTGGTGGGGGTGGGGGGTGGGGGGGTTGTAGGTAACTCAAGGAAAGCAAGACCAACCATGGGAAAAGTCAAAATAGTTTCTAAGGAGCACACCAGGTCATAATGACTTCTTCTGTATGTTGAAAGATGATTGTTTTGTATATTTGCTGATCCTTTGGATGGGAGACACCAGGGGAGCCGTGAGAGGGAGGCTGCATATATTTTTGTAAATGGAGAACTTTCTCTTGGAAAGGTGGGAACATGGCAGAAGTCTACAGGAATGTAACCAAAGCCTAAGGTCTGTTTCCCACCACCAGCAAGGGCTCCTTGCTTGAAAAAAAAAAAAAAAAAAGAAAGAAAGAAAGGAAAGTAGGAAAAAATCAAGATGGTTTTAATCACTTCATCTACAAGAAAATTAATGGTTAGCATTATTTATGTACAGAATGAAGGTCCGAGGCTCCATCCTCCTGTGTCAGAGATGAGGTCTTTGCCATCTGGAACACTGCCTAGTCCACAAAACTGATAAACGGGTTGCTAACATATGTTATACAACATATTTAGAGAGACAGTATTTTGTGGAGATTCATATAAACGAGGGCCGTTACCTGAATTTATTCTTCTGTTTCTTTCACTAAGAGCTGGGGAGGTTTCTGGTATGGTGCCAGGTAAGCTTCCCAACGGAGCCTGTTTTTCCAGGTTGTTGGGGCTGCTCCCAGTGTCCTCGGGTACCACAGCTTCCTTCTGGGGCCTGCCGTCCTCCCTGGAATGAATCCCTCCGACATCAGCCTGTGAAAAGGGAATGGCTCCATGTGAGAGTCAAGATTTCTTGGAAGATGGTTTCTTGGAAGATGGACACAACATCACAAGATCTGCTTTGCGAATATTCAGCCGACTGGTACCTGTAGTGGAGGCTGACCGGCCCCAGCTCCCTGGAGATATTAGCTTGCTTGCCGGTGTGATGCGTTTAAGGACCCTGAGTGGGCTCAGTGATCCTGGAGTACTCAGGGGTAACCACGAGGGTCCCTATGAGATGGAGGCAGAGGGAGACGCAGCTACAGAAGTAGAGAAGGGGATGCATGCACCCTGGAAGCTGAGAAGCATTGAAGATGCTATCAGCTGCAGACAGAGGAAAGGCCACCAGCCAAGGTATGGGAGGAATTCAGCTCTAGAAGCCGGGACACACAGGAAGAGGATTCTTTCCTGAAGCCCCCGAAAGGAACCCGCCCCGCCAACATGTTGACTTGAGCCCAGTGGAACTGATTTTGGACTTCAGACCTCCAGAATGGGAAGAGAGTGAAATTGTGCTGTAGCGAGCCACCAAGTGTATGATAATTTGTCACAGCAGCAGTAGAAATGGATACAGTATCTGCTAGCAATCTGTCAGGGACGTGCTACCACGCTGGGCACCCGCACGACGCCAAGATGAACACATCCATCAAGTGTGAAAAGTAAAGATACTGCAGTGTAAAAAAGTCTTTTTTAATTTTTTTATTTTTTTTATTTTTTAAAGATTTTATTTATTTATTTGACAGACAGAGATCACAAGTAGGCGTAGGCAGAGAGGCAGGCAGAGAGAGAGAGAGAAGGAAGCAGGCTTCCTGCGGAGCAGGGAACCTGATGCGGGGCTCGATCCCAGGACCCCGAGATCATGACCCGAGCCGAAGGCAGCAGCCCAAACCACTGAGCCACCCAGGCGCTCCGTGTCTTTTTTTTTTTTTTTTTTTAATGAAAGTATCATTATTGTTTTTGCTGATTAAAAATGTAATACAGACTTATTGTAAAAATAAATAATACAGAAGGAAATTGGTGATGATTGGTTTTATGAGTTAACTAAGCTAGTCTATAGCATGGTTATTCCATCAAACAGAGTCTAGGCGTTGTTGTGAAGGTGTGTGGTAAATGTAGTTAATGCCTCCAATCAGTTTAAGTGAAAGAGGGTATCCTTGATAATCTGGGTGGGCCTCATCCAGTCAGTTGAAGGCCTTCAGAGCAGAACTGAGGTTTTCCTGAGGAAGGAGGAGTTCATTCTGTGGACTGCACTTTCAACCCAAACCTGTTCTTTCTGACCACTTATGCCATTGTGTGGATTTTGGACTTACCTAGCCAGCCCCCAATTGCATAAGCTAATTCCTTGTTATCTATCTATCTATCTATCTATCTATCTCACCAGCCAGCCAGCCAGCCATAATCCTGGTTCTGTTCTTTTGGTAGAACCCGAATGATACAGAAACACAGTAGAAAGTAAGTACCATTCCGTAGACAAAAGCACTATTAACATCTCAGTATATAACTTCCCAGATGTGTTTGTTCAAAGAAACAGAATCTTTAAAAACAAATTGGAATTGGCTAATTAGCACATGAAAAGATGCTCAGTATCATTAGTCATTAAGGAGATGGAAATCCAGACCAGAAGGAGATACCATCGCCCATCCACCAGGATGACTATAAGGAAAAAAAAAAACACATGATAAGGGATGTGGCGAAATTTGGAGATTTTGTACAGAGCCCTGGAAATGTAAATGGTGCAGCCACTTTGGAAAACGGTTTGAGGGTTTCTCAAAAACTCAAACAGAGGGGCTTCTGGGGGGCTCAGGCGTTTCAGCGTCTCCCTTCAGCTGAGTTCATGATCCCACATGGTGCTCCCTGCTCAGCAGGGAGCCTGCTTCTCCCTCTCCCTCTGCCCCTTCCCCTGCTTATGCACGAGGTATCTCTCTCTCTCAAAAAAAAATAAAATCTTAAAAAAAAAAAAAAAGCCAAACAGAGAGTTAGCATTTGATCCAAAAATACCCCTTCTAGGTATATATTCCCAAGCAAAATGAAAACATATGTCCGCACAAAACCTTGCACACCAATGTTCAAAATTCATATTCGTAATATCTAAAAAAGTAAAAACAACCCAAATATCCATCAACAGATGAATGGATAAATAAAATGCGGTCCATCCAGACCAAAGAATATTATACAGCAATAAAAAGAAATAAAGCCCTCAAGTACGCTGCTATGTAGGTGACAATTGAAACGTTATGCTGACTGAAGGAAGCCAGATGCAAAGAGTGGTCCACTTACCGAACATTCAGAATAGGCAAATTAATAGAAATGGAGTAGAGATTTTGTGGTGGCTTAGGATGTGGAGACTGGCCACTAATGGATAGTGGTTTCTTTTGTGGAGAGTATAAAAATGCGCTAAAATTAGATTGTGGTGATGACTATGGATTGTGCCTTTTAAATGGGCGAGTTGTATGACATGTGGGTTGTATTTTAATAAAGCTACTTGTGAATAAAATAAATTAGGTTATACATTAAATGGTATTGTATTATATTTCTGTAACCTGTTTTTTTCATTAACAATGTATCAGAGACATTAGTGTACATCAGTGTATATACTATATATCAGTGTATGTAGGTCAATGTATACAGATTACAGATTTACCTCATTCTTTTTTTTTTCTTTTTTGATTTACCTTATTCTACTTAATGTTGGGGAGCAGTCGTTTAGTTGACGAACCGGAGTGTGGTCTATTATGTAATGTGTCACAACTTGTTTAATCAAATTTCTACCAATGCCATCTAGGTGTTTCTACATATGTTTATATATGTGATTCTATATATGTTTTCAATATAAGGAACAGTGCCGTCATATATCTGTGCATAGACATCAGTGTGAACTCACCCAATCACTCCAAGAGAACATGTCCCTAGATGTGGACGTGCTGGATCCAAAGATGTACACATTTTTTATGAATATTGGTTTCCAGAGGGCCCTCCATAAATCCTGCACTGGCTTACAACCTCACCTTTTCCTTTTAAGAATATCGATTTCTCCATACTACAATTCCATCACTTGCAAATAGGTCAAAACACTGTAAAAAAGGGCCCATATTTGATTTAATAAACCAGTGACTCCAAAATTCTGGTCCACATCCAATCTTTCCTAGTCCCCCAGCAAAAGAAGAAAAGTAAGAAAAAAAAATGTAGTGAGTTTTTCAAAAAGGTAAATTAATCCAATTTAAAGAACTGTCATTTATTTGGAGAGGCAACATGTTCTAATATCGGTCTGTTCAGGAAGACTTTTTCTCCAATCCCTTCTAAACTTCCCTGTCCCCTCCCTCTCACTCAGCACTGGCTCTTCTTTCCTTGCTTGGGTTGATTGACCAACCTCTTCTGCATCTAAGACACACATACCAGAGGAAGCCTCCTCAGTGTCCCCAGGAGACCTAAGAACATAAGCATCATCTATGAGTATTGTCCTCTGGGTCTTCTTCTCATGTCTATTGATTTCACATTGTTGGCCCACGGGTGCTCTTCTTCTCCCCTGAGTATTCAGAAGTCCTCAGGATCCTATCTCCAAACCCCACTATTTCCAGCAATGCCCTGCTACACTAGTACCATGTTGTATCTTGCTGGGGCAGCAGCAGATGTTGAAGAAGAGAAGATTCTTGAATTGGGTCTTGATGAATGAGCTTTCAGTGGGCAAGAAGAAAAGGTCACTCTAGATAGAGACAAAGCACACACGAAGAAGGGGTATGAAACAGCACTGTGAGCATTTGAACTTGAATTTTTTCAGTGGCGCAGAAACAGCTGGAGGTAGAGAGGGGTAGGGGTTGAGGTGGGAAAGGGAAATCAAGGAATTTGATTTTATTTTAAATGTCACCAGGAATCCTTCATAGGATTACTGTACATGGAAGTAAAATAAAATGATCATGCGTGTGTTTTTAGAAAAGTCACTGGGGTTAGTGCAGACTGGGGGAGTGGAAGGAAGCAAGGAAGGGACAGAGCAGGGCGGTCAGTGAACATGACTGCGGTTGCCCAAGTGAGACCTGATTGAACATGAACTAGGACAATGGCGATGAACCTGGGGGAAAGAGATGGGCCCAGAAACATTAGAAAGGAAGACAGCACACTTCTTAGAACTTCCATTTAAAAGAAGGAGGTCTCTCTGGTTCAAAGTTACAACTTCAGGGACTCGAGAGAAAGCATTTCCTTTGGGAAAATTTAATTTAGAAAAGCAGGACATCAGCATGAAACTCTTGGTACTCTCACAATAAAAATCATACAAATTAAAAAAAAAAAAACTTAAGCACATTTGTTCACTTTCTGGAAGCTCTCCAAAGTCCTCTGAAATCCCTCAGATGCTAAGTAGAAATCGCAGTCAGTAGGTCAGGGCAGCTCCAACCTGTCTCAGGTTCTTGTCATTCAATTAGGGATTCTCCTATGTTCATAGGGAGACTCACATAGCTTCTCATCCCCATCCTAACATGGTATGATCACTCCAGCTAAATCAACATCACTTCATCGTGCTGAGAGTTAATTGGTTCTGTTCTTCAAGACAACACCGGGAAGCATGAAAAAGCAACCAACGGAACAAACAAACAAACGAGTAAGCGAACAAAAAGCCGATCGATCTAAAATACAAACGGCAGACGGAGAAAGCACGAGAGCAGCTATGTGCTTATTCTTTCTCTCTCCATTTGTCTTTCTGCACAGACACAGTTACTGCTGTGCAGCCCCTGTCCAGTAAGCTGACCCAGGAAAAGTCTTTATAGATATGACATACTGTTATTTTATTATATAATAATAATTCTATGATATCAGACAGGGTGTCTCTCTCTCTCACATGCACACACACACACATTTATGCACCCATATTTCCCACATATATATAAACACATATTGTTACATATAACAAAAGAAAAGGGGAGTCTGATGCTTTTTCAGGGGCTCACGATTCATGCTGGAGGTAAAGCAAAGATCGTGTTAGGTATTCTTGTTCCTCTTTCCAAATAAACTATGAAAAACCAATTATCTGCAGTGATGGTAAGACAGGTGATTTTATAACTTTGTGTTGCTTTTTAGACCTTTAGTTTTCTGAAGCTAGGAAGGCACCAGGTGAAACACTGGGATGAATTCTGCCATTGAACATTTCCCATTAGAGACTCTGACAAATTTAACCACAACAAACAAAATGCCCATATTGGAGCCGAGAGCAAATTTGAATTTCTCAGTCTCGAAGGTGGCTTTTCACAAAGATATTTTGCCATTGACAAATCAGAGTATATTTAAGTATATTTAACCCCTCACGATCTCCCAAAGGCTTCATCAAAGCCACGAACCCAGACCTTAGCAAGGATCTTCATCCGTTTATGCTTACTTCCAGTCTGCCTTTAAGCTCTGTTAGTGACCAAAACTTAAATGGTAACAGAAAAAACACAATCTTTTGACATAAAATAACATCCACCAGCCTTGAGTTTCCAGGGCAGAAATGTACGGTTTTTCTCTTCGGAAAGCTGAGGCTGTCTTTCAAATATCTTATCTATATGCAACACATTCTGGAAATTCTAACCCAATTTCATAATCTAGACTTGAGAATAGACAGAGTTCAAAGACCAATGATATTTACAAATTAATTCTATCTATGCCCCTTGGGGATATGGCGAAACAGATTTCTTGTTCTTTTTAATGCATGCAAGGTTTATATTTTCACACCAATGAGAAGTCTATCTGCCGTGGTGCTGGGGAGGGGGTGGGGAGGTCGGAGGGAGGTTTTATCCTTTCTTTGAGATGAAGTTGTGGTAGAAGCTCGGAATCAATACGTTTCTATATTTTGTATCAGTTCTATTTTATACTGCATTGTCCTAGGGATAAAATCTTATCATTATAGACAGAATTGAAAAGCCGAGAATTCTAAGCTAACGGGATGCATGAGAATCATCAGCATTCCAAAAAGGATATCACTTTTAACTATAGACAGAGTTGGTTTTTGTGTTTTGTTTGTTTTGGGTTTGGAGGTACCCTAGGTTGTGTTCTAAAGCTTTTGAGAAACGCATTTGCCAAGCAGTTTGGAGGGAGTCACTTGTCAAGTCTCCCTTGAGCTGAAATCTTAAATCACGTGATTGGCAGATGCATTTTATAAATATATTTGTCTTCTAGACATATAGGGAAAATGCATCCTTCAAAATTTGATTTTTCTAGTTTACATCTAATGAATATAAAAACAAATAGCAACCCACCAAAAACCACTCAGAAATATCATCTTTTAAGATGCAGTGGTGGGGCACCTGGGTGGCTCAGTGGGTTAAAGCCTCTGCCTTCGGCTCAGGTCATGATCCCAGGGTCCTGGGATCGAGCCCCACTTCGGGCTCTCTGCTCAGCCAGGAGCCTGCCTCCCCCTCTCTCTCTGCCTGCCTCTCTACCTACTTGTGATCTCTGTCAAATAAATAAATAAATAATCTTTTTAAAAAAAAGAATCTGAAGTGGAAGAAGCCACTTTGTCCCTTTTATTTTGATGATAAACAAGACTTTCCTGGTCAAAGACTAGGGAAAAACTGTGAAGGGTCCGTAGAGATTGTCTATTCCAATCTAATCTGTTCCTTTTCATAATAAGCCAGAAACTCGGAGTTCATTATACAGAAGAACGTTTCTCCACCTGAGAAAAGTTTCGCATGCTTTTCTTATCAGGCATTATTTTATTATCGTGCCTTTTTACCCCTTTAAACTAAGGCAAAAGTGAGGAGAAAGCCAGTAGGCAGGTCTCGGGAGGTTCGATTCAGAATATTTTCAAGTTGTGCCATTAAGAAGCATAAAAATTTCATGCAAGCAAACACGTTCATCTCATTTTAATGACACCGCTGAACTACGGAACCCGTAGTTCAGCCCGTGCATTTAGGAAGTTAGCAAAAGCAGCACTGCTCCGATAGCTAGAGAGTGTTTAATTAATAATCACACCTTTGCTGGATCAGATTTCCAAAGTGAAGTACTTGGGGGAGGGGTGGGGAAGGAGATACAGGCGTGAGTCGACTCTGAGTCAATTTTCAGGCTCTTTTAATACTGAACTTCCTCCTTGCTGACTGTCGTTAGTCTAGTTACGCGACTAGGACACAAGAAGAAACCAAGGAGTTGGAGGAGCCCGGAGGGACATGGAAGTCACTCAAGAAAAGTTCGTTAGTGTTTGTCTGCATCGGACGTTGTACTGAGCACAGGAGATGCAAAGACAAAGAAGGTAGTGACTCAGGATGGAGGCAAACGTGAACACGAATAAATGCAATACGATGTTTTGAAACATGGTAGAAGAAGGTCTAAGGTCAACTCTGCCAGCATGGTGGCAGTAGCGGGGAGGGGCAGGGGCAGGAAGAGGGGTCTTACGTTGTCCTGAAAGATGGGTACATATTTGCTATGTGACCCGACAAGGAGGAGAGGGAAAGTGTGAAAAGAGGATAAACAGCAGGTGCAAAAGCATGGAGATAGAGACAGAAGGAGTTTGGAGAGCAACAAGGAGCGAGGTTTGACCATGACTGAGTGTAGGAGGAGATGAAGCTGGAGAATGTGAGCCGAGGACGGCTGGTAAGACGTGCTAAGGATTTGGGAAATTATCTCATGATAACGACAATTGTACTACTTCCTATTAAGCACTTAGTCCGTGCCAGGCGTTGGTAGGATCATTTCCCATGAATTTCACCTTCGTCGATAGCTCTATGAAATAACTAGTACCAGTAGTACCCTCATGTTACAGAGAAGGATACTCAAGCACAGAGATGCTCAATAACTTGACCAAGTTCACTTCACACCACTTCACACTTCATACACGGTGAACCCAGAAATCAACCCGAGGTGGTGACTTTCTTGACCACTGGCTTGTGTGCCTATCTGATGGGTTGGTCACTGCTTTGCCCACAGATGACGACATAATCAGGTTTTGCTTTAGAAGGATTGCCCTGGAGGTCATGAAGAGGAAGAACTGGAAGGCAGGTGGGGGTGGGGTGGACCCAGGGAAGCCAGTTGGGAAAACTGGACAAAAATCCAGTGGAGACACCATGACTTCCATACCCAGGGAATTCAGGGAGAAATACAGAAACCCTCCCAAGCCTGAGGAAGCTTGGCTTAGAAGAACCCCATGTATCTCACATGCAGAAAGGATTGTTTTTTTTATCACTTCCACAGGCTCTATCCTCCCCCTGCTCAACAAAATAATTTTCAGTAATAACCACAAAATGAAACAAAGGGTAGTGGCCAGATAAGAAACACAGAGAGTGGAAATTTCCTTCTATGGAAGTCTTATTCGTAATCATGCCAGTAGAGTTAAAAAATATATATTTTTCATACAAGAAAGATAAAAGCACAATGGGTTAATATTTTAAATCATGTTAATATCGTTTTTTAAAAAAAGATTGTATTTTTTTTTTTTTTTTCCAGAGAGGGTGTGAGCACGTCAGCGGTGGGGAGGGGTAAAGGGAGAGGGAGAAGCAGGATCCCCGCTGAGCAGGGAGTCTGATGTGGGATTCGATCCCAGGACTCCAGGATTATGACCTGATCCGAAGGCAGACACTTAACCGACTGAGCCATGTACCCCACATTAATACAGTTTTTGGAGAGAGGGGGGGAAATGTATTCCTGTATATTAACCCAAAGCAGTAATGAGTAATAAAGATGACCAAATTGTTTCCAAGAAGTTAATTAATCTATGAGGCAGAAGGAGCTTTAAATAAACCTTTACCATGTGAGAAGTGCCCCAGCAGTTGTGTTTGGGCCCAGTGCTGAAGGTAAGTAAGAATTCCTCAGGTGAGGGCGCCTGGGTGGCTCAGTGGGTTGGGCCGCTGCCTTCGGCTCGGGTCATGATCTCAGGGTCCTGGGATCGAGTCCCGAATCGGGCTCTCTGCTCAGCAGGGAGCCTGCTTCTCTCTCTCTCTCTCTCTCTCTCTGCCTACTTGTGGTCTCTGTCAAATAAACAAATAAAATCTTAAAAAAAAAAAAAAAAGAATTCCTCAGGTGAACTGGAAATGGGAGCCTGGGAAGGGCATTCCAGGAAGGGGGAATGGCATGGGGAACAGCACAGACCGTGTTGATGAGTGGTGGAAGGGAGCACTGCAGGCTCCTGCGGCAGACCCGGGAGTCCACAAGTGTGTGGGACTGGACAAGATGAGGCTCGGAAGACCGGTGGGACCATGTGTAGGGCATTTTTGCACACTCCAGGGAATTCTTCCTTAGAAACAGAGGTGGCAGCGTGGGTGGGAGGCAAATAGGCTAGGGAGGACGCCAGTGGGAGAGGCAGGAAGAGCCTGTAAGAGGTAAGAGGGCCCTAAACTCAGACAGAGGCAGCTGAGATAGAAAGGAGCAGTGTCAAGGAATAGAAACCGTGTCAGGATGGGTGCGCACCAGGTCCTAGCTTGGTTTGTCTCTGGTTTGTCTACTGATGTGCCCCAAGAGCCCAGCCTGTGTACCACACACAGTACTGCTGCGAGTGGCACCAAATGGTATCTCGCACATTGTCTGCGAAAAAACAGGTGTGCACTTTAGACCGCTGCTCCAAAAATGCCCTTTTGCAGGGGTCACCCTAAGTCCTGGTTTCCGGCAGACTGTATGGGCTCCAATCGGACATGGCAAATTTGTTAATAGTGTTCCTTTGCACTGTCCTGCTTTTGATGATAGAGTATATGGTAATATTATCTTTGGGTGACCCCCCCCCCCCAAGGTATAGCTCTGCGGGTTCCCAGTTTCACTGGTGCAATATGGACGGCGGTGAGAATGGGAGGAAACCCTACATCCCTCCGTGCCGCACCCGGGAAAAAATCCCCTTCATGTCTCCAGAAGAATTACGGGGTTTGCAACCTTGAGAAGGAGAGAGCGCGCGCAGAGTACTGGAATGGGACTCTTGAAAATCAGAGTCTATCTCCAGCTCTGCCCCCAACCAAGCTGTGCAGCCTCAAGCGAGACGCCCGCCTCTCTGGGCCTTAGGGTCCTCAGGGTTAGGTAAGCGGCAGGGCTCAGCCAGAGAGAAGGCCTCCAGGATCTCTTTGAGCTCTAAGTAATTCTCAAAGGCCCACTTTCCGGAAGCCAATAAAGTAGGACAGCTCCCCCCCCCCCCCCCACGCCAACCCTCCCCAGAGAGTCCCCAGCAACCCCAGCTCTGGGCAGAACGCACAGCTCTACCTTCTACTCCAGCCTCTGCCCTGGGGGGTGATCACCATCTCAAGTTCTTGAACCACAAAAGGCTCTCAAAGCTAGTCCTGAGGCAGGATGAGTCCTGGATAAGACAGCGGGTGAACACGGCGAACACAGCGGCTCCCACCCGGGAGGGCTGCGAGTCCCGGGCGGAGCCAGCCCCAGCCTACTCCAGTCGCCCCGCCCCCCGCGCCCCCAGTCGTGGCAAAGGGCTTTGTGCCCGCTAGTTGTTGGGTTTGCTTGTTTTACCTTAAATCCCTCTTCCCAGCCCTTCCTGGGCGCGGGCACGCGTCTCTGGTCCTCAGCAGTCTGGGAAGGTCCGCAGCCCATGCCGCGCGCCGCGCGCTTTCCCTCCGCCCGGACCGGCAGTGCGCCCCGAGGGGTGCTCCCTGCTGCCCTGCGTGCCACCCCAGCGCCCCACACCCAACCCCTGTGCCCTTCGCCCTGCACCCCCGCCCCTGCACACCGAGAGCTAGGGCTGGAGGCGCTCGGCAGTTGCCGGGAACTGTTGCCACAATAAACCGCATCACGCGGACCTGGGACCTGGGCGGCCGTGGGATGTTTGTAACTGGAAACAAGATCCGAGGCGTCTCAACCACAGAGACGGGGCAAATCGCAGCCCTCTGCAGAGGGACGGGAGGGGTGGGAGGAGCCTGCTGCCTGGATGAGTTCGTTTTTCAAATACCCTAGATGAAGGCATCCTGCGGGGACCTCCGATTTGTTCCTTTCTGAGGCCCCGTGGGAGCCTCTCCCAGCCGGGACGCTGGGGACCGCGCGCAAGGCCGCGGCGGAGTCCGGCCGCGGGAGCAGCTCCCGAGCCGCTGGGGCGGGCGGTGCAGACAGCCCGACAGCCCCCGACGGCGGGGTCCCAGGCAGAGCTGGGGAGGACGGTCACGCAGGCAGAAACCCACACCATGAAGAAAACCAGGCATTAGGATCAGAACAGCTCAGCAGCTGAGAAATGGGTCATGCAAATCATTTTTATGGAGACTGCGTTTTATGAGCTGTTACGTGGTAAGGAGAGTGCCCGGCGAGGCCTGGTGCTTTCAGAGAATTAAGTAAAAATGGTGTTGTCCACTAAAAAAGGGAGACCGGGAAGATCGCCCAGCTAAGCAACAAGTTTTTTGCTAGATTTTTTTTCTTTACTTTTTTTGGGTGTGTGTGTGTGCTAGTTTGAATTAATTTTTACTTTCAAGAATTAAAAACAAAAAGCTGAAAGGGATCATAGTACATTGTCTACCAACCCCTTATTTTACAGGCTGTAAATCTGGGATGGGAGAGGTTGACTGATGGTCACTGTGGCGGGGAGGCTAGTTATTGGGGGGTCTGGGATGAAGAACGGGGTGTCCCGACTCAGTGGGTCCCTGAATCCACGCCACCAGGAAGATTCTCCTAAGGATTTTTGGAAATGTGAAAATTCTGAATCCTTGCGGGGAAATTACCGGTCAGCTCTGTTAGAAGAAGAAGCTGATTATTGGGACGCCTGGGGGGCTCAGTTGGTTAAGCAGCTGCCTTCGGCTCAGGTCATGATCCCAGCGTCCTGGGATCGAGTCCCACATCGGGCTCCTTGCTCGGCGGGGAGCCTGCTTCTCCCTCTGACTCTGCCTGCCTCTCTGCCTGCCTGTGCTCGCTCTCGCTCCCTCTCTCTCTCTGGCAAATAAATAAAATCTTAAAAAAAAAAAAAAAAAAAGAAGAAGCTGATTATTTACATTGTAGCGTTTAAGTCCATTCCACTGCCTCTCCTTACTGCTTGGTTGGTGTTGCCTGTCAGTTTTCATTTCACTAAAATTGAGGAGAGAGGAAAAAGGGGATAAAACTCAAGTCCAGGCATTATCGTTATTGAGCAAGGAGCTTGGAGGATTTGTGAATGAAGTTGGAACAACGCTCCGACGGTGTTTGGGGAACATATCTGAAAGTATTAACTCGTGGTTGGGATAAGTCCCATGAAATAGTCCAACTGGGAACTGAAAAACTCTTGACTAAAATAATCTGACACAACAGACACCAATGAAATGTTCTTGAGAAAGGTTCATGGAAGTGTGCAGGATGAACTGTGAGAGGGGTTTCCTGCCAGTCCGTTCCCTTCCCTCCCCGCCCCTTCTCTTTTTCCCCTCCCCTCCCCCACTCCCCTCCCCGCCCCTCCCCTTCTCCTCCCTTCCTTTTCCTTGCAATCTGTGAACAGAGATCTGCTAGGACACGAGTATGAATCAAGGGGGTGGAAGGCAGATGTGTTGTTCGGGCATGTCGGGAAGCATCCTGTAACTTCCAAAGTTGTGAAAATGTCCTTTTTCTAATTTTCCAAAATGCTCTTTTACTAGAGCTTGCTTGTATTGCCTCAGGAGGGCTGATCGTCAGGAATATTTGGACCTAACTGCGAAACACAGTCATCATTAAAAATTAAGTCATATAAATTACGATTACATTAGTTATATTAAAATCAAGGTCATAAATACAACTCATCAGTTCCTAATTATTTTACTATGATTTACTGTTGTTAGCTTTCCAGCTTGCACGTGTTTTCTGTGTCTGCACGGTGTGCTGCTGTGGATCTCTAACTCCGCCTCCAGTGACATCACAGCCAAAGGGGGAGTATGGACGCCATGAAAATCGATAACAGGTAACAATCAGGGCTTTCTCTCCCGACCCCCAGCCCTGGAGCTGGTTATTTAACATTTACCAGCATATCGCTGCCATTTCTCGTATTCTGGAACACACAGGAATTGCTCTACCCTGCTTACCTTTCTCTGATTTCTGCAGGCACCCCTATGCCCAGACATTCCATGGAATGTGTGTGTGTGTATCATTTCTCCTTCTCCCTTCATCCTGGAATGTTGTATTAAGTCTCTGTACTATCAACCCCCAATGATCATGCTGTGGTCTTAGATAATTTGTTTCCACTTTGAAGACTGCCACTGTGAAAACGCCTTTGATTTCACCAAAATAGGGCCATCACTCATGCCCCTTCCCTTTTCTTTTCTTTTTTTAGGTAAACTCTGTGTACAAGATGGGACTCGAACTCACCACTTTGAGATCAAGAGCCACAGGGTCCATGAACTGAAACAGCCAGGCGCCCCATCACTTGCCCATTTTAAGGTTTGACTACTATCCTTGGTTTTTCTTATCAGTTTTGGATAATCTCGATAAAGTCAACTCTCTACTCCCTACTGGATTTAAGCCTGGGCTTTGATCTGAGCTCTTTTTTCTCCGGGATGATGAGGATATTATAAGGACTCCCAGAGACCTCATTATTTATTTGACAGAGAGAGAGAGAGATCACAAGCAGGCAGACAGGCAGGCAGAGAGAGAGAGAGAGGGAAGCAGGCTCCCCGCCGAGCAGAGAGCCTGATGTGGGACTCGATCCCAGGACCCTGAGATCATGACCTGAGGCTTTAACCCACTGAGCCACCCAGGCACCCTGAGACCTCATTAAATTGCAGATTCCCACTGGTAGGTTTGCAGCACGGCCAAAGACCACATTCCTAACCAGCTTCCAGTGGTACTGTCGGTAGAGCACCACACTTGGGGTAGGAAGAGTCTAGAACCCATCTGAATAGTAAATCATAACTTCAAAAGACAGAAAGGAAAGATGTGAGGAAGGAGGAAAAAAAAGATTGAGGAGGTAAACGAGAGGCAAGAATGTACATGAAGTCCATACTTCATTTTACTTCTGTCTAAGAAGTACCTTTAGGCATAAAATTACAAGGAGCCCCAGAGCCACAGCAGTTACTTATCCCTCCTCTCTGGGTCTTTGTGAGTACCTGGGTCACAGCGAGGGAGAAAAGATAAGGGGGTTGCACTGACTAGAACAATTCTTTTTTTTTTTTACTAGAACAATTCTATGCTGATCTTCATTCCTAAACGTGTCCCAAATGACTAATTGCCACAGGGATGGCTGACATCTTGCGTGCTTGTGAAAAATTAACCGGGAGAGGGGAGCTGATGTCTATGTTGGTATTTCTATTTTATTAGTCAATTATTGGCTTGAAGTGCGGATTGGAAATCTCGGCCCCCCTGGGGCAAAATTGGGGCCCACTGCCTGTCTTCATCTGACACATGAGCTAAGAAAGGCTTTTACATTTTTAAACGATTGGAAAAAAAAATATTGAAAAAAACCTGAAAAACAAAGACCATTAATTAGTCATTTGGGACAATTAGACGAAGCTCCAATTTCAGTGTCCATAAATAAAGTTTTATTGGAACACAATCCGTCTCATTTTGTTTACATATTATCTAGGGTGGCTTTTGAGCTGTGGGGGCAGAGTTCAGTAGCTCTGACAGAGACCATATGGCCTGCAGAGCTGAGAACGCTTATTATCTTGCCTTTTACGGAAAGTGTTTGCTGATCTATGATTTAAAATGATAAAGCAGTTCCCACAAGCGTATTAAATAACTGTGTGGAACCTTAATGGCTGGGAAGACTTTGTCCCCCTTCCAGAAGGACGAAAACCTCCTGGGTACTAGATGCCACACAGGGGGGATTTATCGCATCAAACTAAACGAACTCCCGGGCCTGTTAAGTGGCTTCACTCAGCGGCTAACCAACCTCCCCCACCCCCCACGCCCCACCCCTGGGCTTTGCTGAGAAACCCAGTTCAACAGGAAGGTGCCGGAGTGGGGACCACTCCTATGGGGACCACCACTTCGCTATGTGGAAAGGCTGTTCTGCAGCCTGGGAGGTAGTGCAGGCAACACCGTAGCTTCTGGAAAAGGAAAAGAGAGCACCAGATTGTAAGAAACGAGTGGCATTTTGAGTGTCTTCTCGGATTTAAAGACCTAATTAAAAAAAAACCCATCTCGTTCCGGTTCTTCATGTTCCTTTGTCAGACACGTCAGCCCAAACCCTGTGTATCTGGAGAACAGTCCTCTCCTTTGTTCGCACGCTTCGCGGCGCTCGGATGCGAGGGTCCCTCACATTTGCCTCTGCGCCAGGCCTAGCATGTTTAGAAACCTCCCGAATCTGTCTATGAACTACCACTAATAAAGGAGGAACAATGGTACCGGAAGAGTGTCGCAAAAAAGACACAATGACTCCGTTGCCTCATGAAGGTCTTTGCCATCCGTGTCCGAATGTTTGCACGAACACGAGCCTTGAATTATTGAACTCAAAATGCAAAGGAGAGGCAATCCCAGGCCCCGCTCTCAAGGACCAGATAGGACAGATTCTTGCAGAGAACATCCAGAAATAAAGAAGTCAGCCTGCAAACAGGGCAAGAGTCGTTCGCTGAACTTTGGCATCAAGCCAACCATCTTGAGCTCTGCTCATTTAACACAGACTGGGTCCAGACCGAGAGAAAACCCACATGTCAGGGTCAGGGCTCAGGGAACAGGCGGCTTGACTGTAAATTTAGCAATAATCATCTCAGAGAATGAAAAAGAGTTCCCTTTACACGCACCTTCTGAACCAGTTCTGGAGCACGTTTAGGGATTATGTGGGTCTAACTCCGGGCTGCCAGCGGATGGTGGATGTGTAAAGGGAGAGACAATGCTCGCCGAGCGAGCGGCAGTTGGAAAGGCGAGCTCGCTTTTGAGAAAGCACATGGCAATTTTCACACACCGATATTCTCACAATTAGAGAAAAGTAATATTTAAATGATTTTCACTGCTTCCAATTTTGGCAGTACGTGGGCCCACAGCACTGAGACTTCTCGAATTGCTGGTGTGATTTTTATCGAGCCGGCCTTGAACTGAATGATACGGGGAGAATAAAGCTCCTTCAGAGACTTGGATGATTTTTTTTTTTTTCCCCCTCTTTACTGGAATGTGGTGGAAAGAATGCTGGGCCAGCTGGCTCCATTCTGACCCAGGTCTCACTCGGGGCCAGTGGACCACCCTCCAGGAAGTCATTTGATTTCTGGGGGTCGGTCCCTCCCTCTTCTGGTGGAAGGGCTGGGCTAGAAGATGCTGAATGGTGCCCTGGACGGCCTGCCTGGTTCGCAAAGCCAACTGGTAGCCTGGGTTTCGGACCGCCCGCCGGGCTCGCCATCACCACAGACTCCCACCTCCTGGGTCCGACTCTCCGAGGAGGGTGTACTTTCAGCTCTCTTCTGGGGTGGTTCGTGAGCACAGACAGGCTTCTCCCCCTGCAAGGAGAGCAGGAAGAACTGGGGCTTTGGAGAGAGACCAACTTGAGTCTCAGTTTACGCCTCTTATTTTTTAAATATTTTATTTATTTATTTGAGAAAAAGAAAGAGAGAGAGAGACAGAGAGCACAAGTGGGAGGAGGGAGAGAGGGGGAAGCAGGCTTCCCGCAGAGCAGGGAGCTCCATGTGGGACTCAGTCCCAGGACCCTGGGATCATGACCTGAGCTGACGGCCAATGCTTAACCGACTGAGCCGTCAGGCGTCCTCAGTTTACTAATCTTTAAAATAGGAAAAATAGGAAATAGCAGACGTCCCTGGGTGGCTCAGTGGGTTAAATCCTCTGCCTTTGGCTCAGGTCATGATCTCAGGGTCCTGGGATCAAGCCCCGCATCGGGCTTTCTCCTTAGCATGGAGCCCGCTTCTCCCTCTCTCTCTGCCTGCCTCTCTGCCTACTTGTGTTCTCTGTTCACCAAATAAATAAATAAAATATATATTTTTAAAAAGCCTCAAAATAAGAGATAGCAATAGTACCTACCTCCCAAGGTTATGGGGAAAAATAATTTTGGAAAAAAATAAGGCATAGAAAGGACATCGTTGACTCTGAGGGACTATGCAGTATAGGTCAGCTAAGATGACCGAGGCTACAGTTTGACAGTTAAGGTCGGCCTATTTTTTATGGTAAAGGAGATAAAATTCTAAATCCCCTCCTTTTTTTTTTTTTTTTTTAAAACAGGAGAAAATAAATTTAATAGGTGTATGGATGGGGAATCCTCATAGGGGATAGGCATGAAGTTCTTGATAAAATTCTAAATTCTGACCAGAAGTCCACAACTTTGCCAAATTAACCTCACTGCAAAGGAAGAAAACGATTTTTTGTTGTTGTTGAATAATCAGGTTTTTAAACAGGGTTGAATGTTTTTATTTATTTATTTTTCTAACCACGAGTTTGATCGCATCTCATTTCCACAGCAGTGAAGACAGTTCAACTGTCACGTCAGGCATGTATGCTCTAGAAAAATTAAGAAAAGACTGCAAGTATCATGTGTCACCTACCACCAGCCTGACTCGAGCATGGATGGGACCCACGCCCTTTCTCGTGGAGAAGCCCCTTCCAAGCACAGACAGACAGGGCTCACGTGAACCCCATGATTCTGGGCTTTGCCTTCCTGTCCTCTGTCTTCCTTTGATCGGGTTCTGTAATTACAGCTGCCTGCTCTGTTCTCTTTAGAACGACCTCCATGTGAGGGCCTCAGCGTCAGAATTAGTTGGAGTGAAATTATAGCTCTGCTCCCCAAGAAGTCTGTTGAGTCTCGCTGGGAAAACCATCACAGGGAGGCTGCTCTGGATTTCTCTGTCTCTGTGTGAAGACTTGAAACTCAGACACAAGCCCACGCTGTTGGGGGGTTGGGGATGGGGGAGGGAGGGAGGGAGACAGAGACAGAGAGAGAAACGGAGAGAGAGACACCGGGATGGTTGATAAAGGGACAACTTTCTCAGACAGGTGAGGGGCTGAGTATGGGCCACCCTCCACTGGGAAAGAGAAACTCGGTTCCTCAACTTCCCTGTGCCTGACTGGGTTTCGTCCACACTCCAGACGGTCAGGGGTGGGGCACCTGTGTCATCGCTTGCAGAAATGGCTTGATTCCATTGAATTCCGCAAACATGGATTGGGGACCCTCCTACTAAGGGTCAGGTGCTCCCTGGGGCCTGTCGTTGGCCCACGGTAATGTCTGCATGAGGCCCCCCTATTGGCTGCGTGTTGCGGGTGGAATTCTCACGGTGACACCCGTGAGGACAAGAGTTGGGCAGATGCTGTGGACTTAAAATGAGAAAATGTGCATTCTTTAAAAAGTCTGTGTTAGAAAGGCCAGGGCAGAAGGGGAAATGCACTAATCCCAAACTCTAGCTCAGTTCTGTAAACCGTCCTGAGTGGCTGCCCGCAGCTTTCAGTTACACTTAGGTCACCGGGCCCCGTGCTTTCCAGTACTACTACTGACTAACTGCATGGGGCGCAGAAAGCCTGTGCTGATCCCCTCACCATACAGCCTCCATTAGCCCATGGCTGGATGCTGCACTGGCTCTGGGGTTGGGGCTCTGTCCTTCCAGTGCCTCTTGTTTCTAGGTTTTCAGGCCATTGACCCCACTCTTACGCATCCTTCCTCCCCGCCACAGTAGACTGCTCCCCAGCTGGACCCGCTTATACCGACAGACTCCTATAATATCTCCAGTGACCTGATGGATTCCATTTAAGAAAACATACGTTATTTGCTTATTTGAGAGAGAGCTTGAGTGGGAGGGGTGGGGGTGAAGGAGAATCTAAGCAGACTCCTCACTGAGCGTGGAGCCCAATGCGGGGCTCGATCCCACGACCCCGAGATCATGACCTGAGCTGAAACCAAGAGCCAGACGTTTAACTGACTGCGTCACCCAGGTGCCCCAGACGTGTTTCATTCTCACTGGTGAGAAAACATCATCTGTGACTTTGGTCTAGTCGAGCCAATTTTCTTATGATCCAATCACACCAGTCAGCCTGCTGTTTGTTCCACGTGCTTGCTGACTTATTCACTCAACAAATATTTAGTGGGCATCTGGCACTGTCCCACGTGGTAGGGATATGGGAGAGAGCGAGACACAGCCCCTGCCTTTACGGAACATACGGAGGGGCAACAGAGCAAAGAGATAAGTAGACATGGGCCATAGGCGGTGTTGGAGAGTGCTAGGCCGGGAGAAAACAAACAGACTTGGGAAGAGACAGAAAGTGATGGGAAGGGTAGAGCAGACGAGACGCTTAGGGCTGGAGGTGGGTGGAGAGGAAAGAGTAAACAAAAATGCTCTGGGTAGGGGCGCCTGGATGGCTCCGTGGGTTAAAGCCTCTGCCTGCGGCTCGGGTCATGATCTCAGGGTCCTGGGATCGAGTCCCGCATCGGGCTCTCTGCTCAGCGAGGAGCCTGCTTTCTCCTCTCTCTCTCTGTCTGCCTCTCTGTCTACTTGTGATCTTTGTCAAATGAATAAATAAAATCTTTAAAAAAAAGTGCTTTGGGTAGGAACATGCCTGGGACATGTGAAGGAGAACATGGGGGCTGGTGTGGCCTCAGAGGGGACAGGAGGAGGGAGGGACGAGCTCGGAGAGGTACCTGATGCCAGCACCACTGCTCTTAGGACTGGATGGGACCCTCCCCCAGAGTCCCCTCCCCCGAGGCCCCCAGGTCTTGTTCTCAAGGTGGTCATGTCGTATTTATTCCACGCATCATATGAGGCTTGATGACAATGGGGAGTAATTTATCAAGTGACAGACCCAGGATGGGCGTCCCCCAGTTCTTCTAAGTCTACTTCACCTGCCTGATCTTGCTGTCTCCCTCTTCCCTCAGTAGAGTTTCTCTGGCACTCAGCGGAGAATAATAGTGTACTTCAGGGCAACGTGCCTCCATATCTGCTCCCCCCCCCATTCCCCCGCCAAATGTGTTTGACCTTGCAAACAGGTGGTGTTCCCGGCCAGGGGGCACCCAGGATGTCCCTCAGACCGTGATGTGCTCCAGCAGCCACTGGAGCAGGGAATGTTCTTCTCCCCCTGACAGGCCCTATGGCTAAGTCAGTCCCTTTCAGGACAGAGTCTGAAGACTCAAAAGGAGATTGAACAACTCTCCAGAGTGGGCAGGCCTAAAAACTTCCTGATGAGCTTAGTCTTGTTCCCCTCAAGAGTTAATCCCAAATGACTCTGAATTAGACCGAGTATTTACCAGCTAAGGGCTGAACAGGCAGCCATGAGATGGGTATTTGCCTTGATAGTGGCAGTGAGACTCCCTGAGCGGGGGGGGGGGGGGGGGGGGGAATCTTACTTTTAAGGGACACTAAGCAATGTAGCTAAATTGTACTCTCGATGGTTCAGAGGAGATGTGTTACGGCTGAAGACTGCTAGAAGGAGATACTCAGCTTCCTCTTCTCTTATCCTTTTGGCTTCGGTTGAATTAAATTCAGCAACAACTTGAGAATTCCTTGATTTTTTGTTCTGTGAGGGGGAAAAAAAGCAAAGGATGTTTCAAAGTTCCCACAAAAGAAAAAAAAAAAAAAAGGAGGCATCTCACCTGTCCTCTTTCCTCAGTCTGTTCTATAAAAAGAAACAAAGTGAGAAGCAAGAAAGCTATGATTATTTTATACCTAGACAGCTTCACGAAATTCTGGAGAATGATACCTCCCACCATCTTCCCTTTTCCCTCGTGTAGCATGGACCTGGTAGACTTCTGCTTCTGGTCAAAATGAATATTTATGGGAACACAAAACCACCGGGGGCCCAACAAGGCAACATGGATAATGTCAGACATCTAATCACAATAATAAAAAACTTAGCAGGCATGCAAAGAAAAAAATGAAAGTATGATCCATAATTAGGAAAAAAGTTAGTCAGCCCACACTGACCTGAAATGAACACAGATGTTAGAGTTAACAAAGACATCAAAACTTATTTTGATAGAGCAACTTATTATTGCTCTATTCTGTGTGTTCAGAGACCCAGAGGGAAGACTAAGCATGGGAAAAGGGAGACACAAAAGTTATTAAAAAGACCCAAATTGAACTTATGGAAATGAGAGTATGATGTCTGTGCTCTTAAAAAAAAAAAAAATGCCCTGAATGGGATCACTGCCAAGCCTAGTCTGTTCAGGCTGCTATAACAAAGCACCACAGGCTGGATGAGTTAAGAATAGAAGCTTGTTTCTCATGGCTCTGGAGGCTGGAAGTTCAAGTTCAGGGTCCACCATAGTTGGGTTCTGGTGAGAGCTCTTTTGCAGGTTGTAGCCTTCTCCCTGTATCTCCTTATGGTGGAAAGAGGGACAGAGGGCTCTCTGGGTCCTTTTTATAAGGGCCTTAATCCCATTCACGAGGGCTCCACCCTCATGACCTACACCTCCCAAGCCCCACCTCCTCAGACTATGTTATTAGGGTTTTAAGACTTCAATGTATGAAACTGAGGGTGGGGGATGGGACACAACCACCCAGTCTTGCAATGAGTAAGTAGACATTCTGGAAGAAAAGACTAGTGAACTTGGAAACATAGCAGTAGAAACTGTCCCAAATGAAGCATACAGAGAGAAGAAAGACTGGAAAGTGAACAGAGCATCAGGGACAACTCCCCATAATCTAAAATACCTGTAATTGCAGTTTCCAAAGGAGACAGGAAGGGAGTAGGGAGGCTAGAAAAGGTATTTGATAAATAATGACAGAAAAAACTCCAAATTAGATTGAAACTGTAAACTCACAGATCCAGATACTCCTGGAATATCTTGGATCTGGATCTGGCATGAGAAGCATGAAACTATGCTAAAGTACGTCATCATCCATTGATCCAAACCAGTGATCAAGAGGGGGCGCCTAGCTGGCTCAGTGGGTGGAGAATTTGCCTCTTGATCTCAGTGTTGTGGGTTTGAACCCCATGTTGGGTGTGGAGATCACTTAAAAAATAAAATCTTTAAAAAACAAACTAGTGATCAAGAGAAAATCTTAATAGCAAATGGAGAAAGAAAACCTCCTAGGTGCAGAGGAATTTTTAAAGCACATTTAAGGTACTGTTAAAGCATCTGAAAATACTGCAGGCAAAAGTGGTGACCTATCATTTTATACCCTGCAAAAATATCTATAAAAACAAAGAAAAAAAGCAAAGACTTTTCAGATATACAAAAGATGACAGAATTCATCACCAGCAGACCCTTATATAGAAATGTTACAGAAAGTCCTACAGGAAGAAGGAAAATGATAATCAGTGGAAATACGGGTCTACACAAAACAATGAAGAGAACTGAAAGTGGTAACTATATGCATGAGTAGATGATATTTTATTACTATTTAAATTCTCTTTAAGAGAGCATTGATTTTTAAACAAAAATAATAACAATGCAATGTGGGGTTTATAATGTATATGAAAGTTAAATGTATGACAGCCATTAGCACAAAGGCCAGGAGGGAGAAATGGAAATATACTGGGAACATATAGGAAAAACCAATAACATGCTCTCTGGATAAACCCCCAGATATTTGGAAGCCAAATGACCTTCTAAATAATCTCTGAGTCAAAGAAGCAACCAACAGAGAGAAAGAAAGAGTCTTGACATGATTCCTTTTCCTGGTTCTTTGGGAAATTAAAATACCAGAGAGTATCATGATAATATTTTGGGTTAGTAATTAGTAATAGTAATTACTAGGGATAGTAATTCAGAAGTGTATTAGCTCTGTAACAAATCTCTACAAATTTAGCAGTTTTAAATAACACACATTTATTATCTCACAGGCTCCATGGATCAGGAGTCCATGGATGGCTTATCTAGGTCTTCTGTTAAGGATCCCACAAGTGCAAGCAAGGCATTAGCTGGGTCTCACCCGGGACTCAGGATCCTCTTCCAACCTCATGTAGTTATTGCAGGATTCATTTCTTGGCAGCTATGGAACCCATTTCAGGAGAGACTGCTGCTGCTTCTGTCTCTGACCTGCAGACCTTCCTTTAAAGCACTCACCTGATTTGGTCAGGCCCACCCAGGATAATCTCCCTTCACAAAGTCAGCTGCTGTAGAACCTTCATTATATCTGTAAATGCCCTCACCTTTGCCATATTATGTAACCTGGTCATGATTGTGACACCCTATGATAATCATAGGGCCCACTACAATCAAGGAGAAGGGATTTATGAGGATTATCTGTCAGGGTCCTGGGATTTTAGGGGCCATCTTAGACTTCTGCTGCACCACCAAAAGAGAAAGGAATAAATATAAAAAAGGATATAATCTGTTACTCATAATCTCGTGTAAGTGACTGAATATTGCTCCTGGAGGCAAACAATTAGCTTTGATTGGCTTTATATTATTTTTCTTCCTTGAGACCATTCAGAAGGTTTTGAATAACCTTAAGAATAATTGTAGTAACAATGAAAGCTACCATTTCATGGATACTTAAGCCTGATATTTGGCACAGTATCTTACATATAATAACACATCAGATCTTCACAACAAGCATATGAGGTAGGTATTATTTTACCCATCCCATAGCTAAAGAGGAGATCCTAAAGTTTAGAAATCAAGTAACTTGCCAAAAGTAACACGACGAGTAAGGGAGGAGTCGAGATTTGGAGTCGAGATTCAGACCCAGAACTGTCTGATTCTAAATCCAGTGCTGTGGAGAAAAAAATGGGAAGGCAGATATCAGGAAAATCTGTGTTTCCACTGCTAGTTCTGCTTTTTGAACAGCTTGTCATTTCTTATTGAATTGTTTCCATTAAAGATAAATGCAGCCATCTTCAGCTTTTGGGAAACGCTCTCTCTGTTGGAAAGAACATATAACAAAGACCAGTTTGTAAACACGCGTGCGCACACACACACACACACACACACACATTTCAACTCTGCCAAAGCATTTTCTAGGTAGCAACATTGTTCCCCATAGGTACCTCTCCCCTACTTTAGAACAAGGTTGTATGGTTGTGAGCCGTTGAATTGTGTTTCATGAATAAGTTTCTAATTTGAAGAGTGAAAATGAACTCTACAGGTGACACTGCCTTAGCATGTAATTATTAAATGCAATTAATACATGTAACTTCATATCTGATGATTGGCAGAGCTAATATTTTATACATTCGAAAGATTTTTGTTCCTGAGACTCTAAGTCCCATAGAAATGCTAGCTCCTATCAGACTGAATATTGCACAGATGTTCTCTAAAATGGGGGTCCCCAGCCAGTTGTTCTTGGAGACCAAATGGCTTCATGGCTCTGGCGGTTATCTCCCTAAGAGGGGACAAAATGTCTTCTAGGCAAAGGGGAGCCAAACGAGTAGATTGGTAACCCGTAAGGAAGAAATGCAGATGGAGTCGTCACAGAATTTTTTATCAAGAACATACTCTCATGCTTTTGGAGAGAAGTCAATGCCGCAATCTTGAGGAGAATCTGTGGACCCCTCTTAGACAATAGCGTCTTCAAACATACAGGGCGGTGTAATTAACTTCACCACCAGGGGGCAATAACAGCATAGCCTTGCTCGGATAGTAATAAGCTTGCCTTTACTGTCTTCAGATCAACTATAAGAATCATCTTAGGTGAATGGATTATGTGTTACTCATGGTCTTTGATACAATTAAGTACCGATATACTAATCACATTTTTGTTTTATTTATTTATTTATTTATTTATTTATTTATTTATTTTTAAGATTTTATTTATTTATTTGACAGACAGAGATCCCAGGTAGGCAGAGAGGCAGGCAGAGAGAGAGGAGGAAGCAGGGTCCCCGCTGAGCAGAGAACCCAATATGGGGCTTGATCTCAGGACCCCGGAATCATGACCCGAGCCAAAGACAGAGGCTTTAACCCACTGAGCTACCCAGGTGCCTCTACATTTTTGCTTTAAAGTAAGAATAACAATAATCAACCTTTACAGTCTGTATAGTTGGGCAGGCTTTGTGGGGAAAACTTTTATTCCCCTCTGTTACCTTTCCCCTTAGAAGGAAATTATAGCCTTAAAAGGGATTCTGATGGGAGTCATGGGGTGCGGAGGGGTGTTGTAATGGACAAGAGCAGGGAAGCTTCCAGAAAATTAAAATGAGTCCCAGAGTCATGAGGCATGAATCCCCCAACATCATCCTCCTAGAAACAGGATCAGAGCCCAGAGGTCCTGAGCCACATCTACAGGGAACCCCACAAGACTATGCAGCCTTCTCAGTGAGGTTCCCTGTAGATGTGACTCAGGATCTCTGGGTTCTGATCCTATTTCTAGGAGGATGATGATCTCCTCCATGTTCCTCAGCATTTAACATGGACTTATTTGGTTCCTAATATGCGCAAAGCATTGGCTTGGCCTGGGCTGTCCTGGGGAGAAAAACTAACACCAACAACAATAATACAGACATGGTCCCTGCTCCATGTCGGGATCTGATGGGGACATAGATAATGGGTTGATACTCAAATAAATCTCTAATCACAAACTGTATTAGGATGATATAAAGGAAAGTGTAAGTTAGTGGGAGAGCATACAATGGGAAGAGATGTCCAAAATTGACATTTAACTTGAGGCTCAAGGGAAGAAGCAAACAAAAAGCTTGGAAAAGAATATTCCAGGCTGACTCTAAGGTATACTGGATTGTAGAAAGAGGCTGGGACCATTTCATGCCAAGTACCCTGTAGGTCATGTCCAGGGTTGGGGATTTCATCCTAAAGGCAGTAAGTGTTGAAGAGTTTTGTACAGAGGATTGACATGGATCCAATTACATTTTGTAAGACCAGTGTGCCTTCCATTTGGAAAAAAAACTAAACGAATGAGACAGTAGATAGAATTATTAGGGAGCCATTATAGTCATGAGGTGACAAACAATGGATGCTTAATAGTGATGATGGAGAGAATGAAATAGATTCCAGATGTATTCTGAGTGAGATTTGGTGGCAAAAGCTATTGTTGTCTTGGCTGTCAGGGTTAAAGGAGAAGGAGGGATTGAGAATGACCCCCCCCAGAGCGTGGGCATATCACAGAGTATATGACAGGTGACATTTATTGAATTGGGGAAGGCAGTAGAAGGAACAGAAGACCAAATGTTCAGTTTTAGACATGATAATTTTGAAACATCAGGGAGGTATTCAAATGGGGATATAAGGCTGGAGTTCAGGAGGAAGATGTAGACTAGAGATTCAATTTTAGGGATCATTAGCATAAAGCCCTGGGAGTAGATGAGACCGCATAGAAAAACAGGATAGAAAGAGACAAAGGCAAGGGAAACAAAGACAAAGATGAACTACTGGGATTTCATCAAGATAAAAAATTTTGCACAGCAAAGGAAACAGTCAACAAGACCAAAAGAAAACAGACAGAATGGAAGAAGATATTTGCAAATGTCTTATCAGATAAAGGGCTAGTAGCCGAAATCTATAAAGAATTATCAAGCTCAACACACAAAGAACAAATAATCCAGTCAAGAAATGGGCAGAAGACATGAACAAATATTTCTCCAAAGAAGACAACAAAATGGCCAACAGATGCATGAAAAAGTGCTCAACATCACTCGGCATCAGGGAAATACTAATCAAAACCACAATGAGATACCACCTCACACCAGTCAGAATGGTTGAAATCAACAAGTCAGGAAATGACAGATGTTAGGAAGGATGCAGAGAAAGGGGAGCCCTCCTACACTGTTGGTGGGAATGCAAGCTGGTACAACCACTCTGGGAAACTATGAAGGTTCCTCAAAAAGTTAAAAATAGAGCTACCCTACAACCTAGCAACTGCACTACTGGGTATTTACCCCAAGGATACAAATGTAGTGATCCAAGGGGGCACACGCACCCTGATGTTTATAGCAGCAATGTCCATAATAGCCAAACCATGGAAAGAACCTAGATGTCCATCAGCAGATGAATGGATAAAAAAGATGGGGTATATGTATACAATGGGTTATTATGCAGACATCAAAAATGAAATCTTACCATTTGCAATGACACAGATATAACTAGAGGGTATTATGCTAAGTGAAATAAATCAATCAGAGAAAGACAATTATCCTATGATCTCACTGATATGTGGAATTTAAGAAACAAGACAGAGGATCATAGGGGAAGAGAGGAAAAAATAAAACAAGACGAAATCGGAGAGGGAGGCAAACCCTAGGCGATTCTTAATCCTAAGAAACAAACTGAGAGTTGCTAGAGGGGAAGGGATGGGGAATGGGGTAACTGGGTGATGGACATTAAGGAGGGCATGTGATGTAATGAGTGCTGGGTGTTATATAAGACTGATGAATCACTGGCCTATGAAACTAATAATACATTAAATGTTAATTAATTGAATTTAAATTTAAAAAACTCTCCCCTTTATGAAACTGTTCAAATCAAAGAGAACTCTGAATCATAAATGCCTAGATTTATAGTTTGACATTTGCAAGAAGGAAGAAAAAAGTCATAGAGCGAAATCTAGAGTGAAGAAAACGAAACTCCACCATATTCTCTATAATTTGTCATATGTTTACTTTTAACCTAGTCAAAAGCCCTATCACTTAAGGACAAACAGAGAAAAACTGTCTTCTTTCCAGAAACCAAATTGGTGAACTGTCCTGATCAATCCCGGGAGCCATGTCCTTCGACCCTGTCAGCCTGATGGGAATGGGAAACAGATCTTTCAAAATATTCCTTGAATCTAAGAAGCTTGTAGTTCATTGATGCCTCTTAGTAAATATTAATGACTAATCATGGAGATTTTTTGCCTCCTGGTCAGTTTGAACAATTGTCTTCCTTTTTCAGCATTAAGCAGGAAGGTCTCTCCAGAACTATCATGAGTCCCACATCTCAGGTCCACAGTTGTGTGTGGCATGTGTTTTTTGCCCAACTTTTATCAAAGAACAAAGTTCAAAGGAGATCAGAATCTACCATTCATACAGTCTTGGAGGGAGACAAAACAGGACTGTTTCAATGAGAGAGAACAATGGAGAAAATTCCAATGAATAACACTCCATCTTTTTCCTAGGACTCCTTGAGAAATACTGTGAGCATTCTTAGAAGTCGTTTTTCTTTCTCTTCTCTTGGGCTATCAAATGACAAGACCTTGTCATCTGTGTTGCTGCAGGATCTAAAGACCCCTTCTGCTTTCCCATCTTACTGTTACTTCTTCCGTTAAGAATAGTTCACATTTTTGTCCTAGAGTCTTACAGAAATATAAATGGATTTTGTTTCCAAAAAAATAAATAAATAAATAAAATAAAATAAAAGGAAAGAAAGAAAGAGAGAGGAAGAGAGAAGAGCCAGAGACTGGTCCCGGGAGGATGCCAACATTTAGAGGTCAGGAAGGAAATAAATGCATGCCAAAGTGACTATGAGGGAGCTGATATGTTCCAGAAAAATGAGAAGAATGTGGTATCATGGGAGCCAAGACAGGATCTTTCAAGGAGGGAGAAATCCACTGGGTCAAATGTTATTGAGTGATTACTAAGTAAGGTAAGACCCATGGAGGAGAATTGGATTAAGTAATATGGAAGACATTGGTTGCCTTCCCTAGAGCCGTTGTCAGTTAAGTGAGGGAAATGGAAGCCAGATCGGAGTATTGGACAAGAAAATGGGCACACAGTACTCCAAGATAAATCACAGATGGTTTAGGGACTTCAGTGTGAAAAAGGTAACTAAAAACTTTGAGAAGAGAATGTGGGAGAACATTTTCATGATTTTAGAATAAGAAACAATTTCTCAAATGATACACACACAAAAAGCACAAATCGTAAAAGGTACAACTTACACATTTGACTACTTTAATGTTCATTGAATATTAAGAACTCTGCTTCATAAAGAATGTAAAAAAACAACTTGCAAATCCCATGATCTTCCTGTTCCATATTTAGGAATGTGAAGAAAATCTTGCCCACACACCCAGAGATGTGTGTAAAATGTGCATGGTAACATTGTCCGTAAGAGTACAAACCCAGAAACAGTTCAGATGACTGTTTATACCATAAACAGATGACTGTTTATATACCATTTCTCAAAAGAAATGATGTATAAACTTGTAGTATATTTATTGAACAGGATGTCACACATCACAGCTAGAATGAAAGTGGTTGAACTACATGGGTCTCTCTCACACATGTAACATTGAGCCAAACATTCAGTGTGCAGAAGACTCTGTGTTGGGTCCAGTTAGGCAAAGTTTAAGAATATTGTTTAGAAATACGAATCTCAGTATCCAAAGAAAAAGCAAAAAGAATGGAAAGTATTTGTCTTTTCTCAGCATACTTGAGTATAGAGAATAGCGCAGAAGATTATGCTTTCAATATACTTGCTTATATTTGCATTTTTAGAACTAGGTACATGTATTATTTTAATTAAGAATGTAAAAGTATTCTTTTTTTAAAGTATTTATTTAGCTGAGAGAGAGAGAGAGGGAGAAAGCACGGGTTAGGGGTGGGGTAGAGGAAGAGGGACAAGCAGACTCCCCGCAGGGCAGCGACACCCCCCTCCCCCTCCCAAGTAGGGGGAATTGATCCCAGGACCTTGAGATCATGACCTGAGCCAAAGTCAGATGTTTAACCTACTGAGCCACTCAGGTGCACCAAACGTAATCTTAAAAGTAAAGGAGAGGTGAGGACATGGGGTCTCTATGAGGGGCAGCTCTGAACAACTTTGGATCTGAAGGGAGATATAGAAAGAATAGTTGGCTGACACAGGAGATGGGATCAGGGAGGGGTTGTTTATTCTGACTGCTTTTTAAAGGTGAAATATATTTGATATTGTGGGGACCAAGGGCAGGCCACCCCCAAATGTGTCACTTTGACATATTTATTATTTCAAATATACGTTACTTAAGACGTAGCAAAGAAAAATGGACACTCAGACCCTTCTCTGTCCCCTTGAAAACAGGCAATGAATCTCCCATATGATACCCTCCCTGTACCAAGAAGTAAAAAGATATCCTTACCACCAGAGTTGGGAACTTTAAAGCAGAGAAAGCTGTAGAAAGAAGCCTCGTTCCTTTTTTCCTAATCTACTACCTCAACTCAAATTCTGCTTAGAATCCCGTACTAAATAAAGCTCCTAAACGTTTGTTTTCTTTATCCTGTCAATTCCTCACAAATGTATCTTCTTTGTCTAAAATGTATAACAACAACTGCTTGCCTTTGCCCTTTCTTTAGGTCTCAGTTTCAATACTGGGTCTCCATATATATGTAGTAAAAATTTGATTTTTTAAAAAATATTTTTATTTTATTTATTTGACAGGCAGAGATCACAAGTAGGCAGAGAGAGAGAGGGAAGCAGGCTCCCCACTGAGCAGAGAGCCTGATGTGGGGCTCGATCCCAGGACCCTGAGATCATGACCTGAGCCGAAGGCAGAGGCTTAACCCACTGAACCACCCAGGCGTCCCCCCACTCCGGCCCAAATTTGATTTTTATACTGTTAACTTGTCTCAGGTAAATCGAATTCTTAGTTCAACTGGAAGACTGAAGGGTAGAGGAAGAATTTTTCCTTCCCTGCAGTACTAGTGGGAAGAATGTGTTCAAGATGGGGAGGTCAAAGTTGCAGAAGATTAGGGAGATAATAACCCAGAGTATGGTCCCTGAGAAGGCAAGAGGAAGTAAGGTCCACACCATTTTAATAAGAGGACAGACACTTTGTAAGTGATAACAAGGAGGAGGAAGAAGAGACTACGATAGATACAGGGAGCTGGGTGAGCTGTATGGAGGGAACATGAGAAAGTTCCTGTCTGATGGACTCACTTCCCTTTTTTTGAGTGAGAAAGGATCATTTGCTCAGAAGGATGGTTATAGAGGGAGGGTCAGACCTTGACAACGGGGCCAGGATAGATCTGTCATTGTCCAGTGGGGCTGTGTCGGATGTCCTCATGAAGATGAGAATCATGAGTTTGTAGTGAAATCAATTCTCTCACTTATATAATCACTTTGGCCAGAACTAAAGTCAGGGAATCTGTTCCTCCTCGCCCCATGCTGAGATAAATGGCCATGTGCCAATGGTCACTCAAGGCCAAAGGATAAGCATGGCACAATTTCTGGAAGGTAAATTTTACATGATAATAATTACTTTAGAACATTTTATATAAAATCCAAGAACACATTAAAAAATGATTAGAACATGAAGTTCAAATAGATTGTTACAGTGAATCAGAATATTTTAAATGAGATGTTATGATTACAAGAGGTGGCTCTTCCTCAAATTCCTGGGTAAGTGACTTGTTTGCTCCCTTTTGCAGGCAGGGGTACCTGGGCGAGAAGTTTGGCTACTAATGACTTAGGCTTTAGTGGGTTTGGGAGTCACACAGAAGCCAAGTGGAGATTAGGAACCATATTTTTGGACTCAAAAGCATGGGATTTTTCTACCTTCCCACATAGCATCTAAAGATTATTCTTCAAGATTGTTCATTTCTGTGTTAGAATGTTCTGTTGAATTGCATTCTAAATGATGCATACAATAATCTTGTATCTTTTTTACCTAACAGACAATTGTAAATGTGTCTCCAGAATTCCGGCTGTCAATGGAATTTTAGTAAAACCCATGGCAATCTCTGCCTGTCACTTGGCTGGTGGACTCCTTGGCTATTTTGGGCCTTTCTTTTGGTAGAATTCAGAGCTGTACAAATTGGGCTCAACATTGTACTAATTTGGGCCTCTGTTTAGGGAAATACATTTGCATCTCTATCATCCTTGCTGTTTGACAGATGAGGAAAAGGAGTCACAGAGGTGTTGCTTGCTCGAGATCCTGAAACTCACAAGCAGAAGCTGCTCGTTTCCTATTCTGTCAGAGTAAATGGTGCAACTATTTTTGGTTCGGTGTTCTTTTCCATTTCTGGTTATCGTGATCAGAGAGAGAGAGAGAGAGAGAGAGAGAGAGACAAATTCTACTTTGTTCCTAAGATACCCTTCGATCTCTTTCAGGCAACTCACAGGCCATGCTTTGTCACTGCAGCTCTCACGCAGTAAGGTCCTTGGGTGGTGGTGGCTGGTGGGGGATTCTATGATAAAGCCCTTGTTGCAAAATAAATATATCACCTCAAATTCTGTGCCGGGAATTACAATGGAATCTGTAGCCTTAACCCTTCTTTAATAACTTGTCAAAACCTGTTATCTCCTTAACGCTATGCCCTTTGAAAAGAGCCAGAGGTGAATAAATCTCACCAATATTGAGTAACAGGCATTGAAAAAGCATTTAAATAGCATTTAAAGGGGTAACATTATTTTAAGTATTTAGGGAAACTAAAAATTCTATCTATATGTTAAAAAGGATAATATGATAATGGAGTCTAATCATATAGGCGTAATCAGATTAGGGAGAGATTCTCCATGGACAGGAAAGAAGAGACAGGGGTCTGGTTCCCTTGTTGTCCCAGGAAGGGGCTCAGTTTCATGGATACCAGAAGGGTGCCCCCATTCCGTGCAGTGACTGAGAAGATGCAGGGAGAAAAGCAAATTAGGAGAATGTTGTAGATATGACCAGAATTTTCCGTGGTGGTTTTTCAAGTGAGAGCGTATTTTACAAGGCAAGGCATTGGCCCCAAATTACCCATCTCCTGCTTTCCCCACCACTTACAACTGACCTACTCCTGACCATCCCCAAGGGGGGAATATAAGGAATATAGGGGTAAGGAATAAGGTCAGCCAAATGTCATCTCAGACCCTACACGGAGCTGTCTTTCCGTGGCAGGTAGACTCTAAGAATTCGCACCCCCAAATCCCCACCTTCTGGTGTAAATGCCTTGGTGTAATCTCTCCTTGAGTGTGGGCGGGTTTAGTAATCTATCTCCAACCCGTGCAATCCAGCAAGATGATGCAAGCTCCTTCCACATTTAACCTATGAGCCTAGAAGTGGAGCCTTCTCCATCTCAAGCCCTAAATTAGACCCACCTTGGCTGCAGTCCTGTCAGAGACCCCCCAACTCAGAGAACCCAGTTAAATGATGCCCAGGCTCATGGCAGAGAAAGCCAAAACCACGAGATTACAGATGTGGGTTTAAGCTGGAAACAACAAAGACAACAGCCGGGAGAGGGAGAATATCCTCTTATAAGAGCACGAATTCATTACGCTCTCAGCCTTCCACACTTCGGCCCAGCTCTGCCTTCTGCCCAGGGCTGACCTTCTTTGTCCCCTTCCATCGGGCAGACTCCCAGGCCTTCTTGCAATATTTTTTACAATACTTTTTAAAAAAAGATTTCATTGATTCCAACCCACTTAAGCCCCCATGTTGCAAGATGGGATCGGGAGGGAGACAAACCATAAGTGACTCTTAATCTCACAAAACAAACTGGGGGTTGCTGGGGGGAGGGGGGTTGGGACAAGGGGGGTGGGGTTATGGACATGGGGGAGGGTATGTGCTATGGTGAGTGCTGTGAAGTGTGTAAATCTGGCGATTCACAGACCTGTACCCTTGGGGATAAAAATATATGTTTATAAAAAAAAAAGAAAAAAAAAGAAATGAGCTTAGAATGCAGCAAGATAATTAAAAAAAAAAAAAGATTTCATTGATTTATTTGAATGAGAGAAAGGGTGAGGAAGGGGAGAGACAGAGGGGGAGGTCCCGGCTGGGGGAAGACTGCATTGAGCCTGGTTCAGGGCGGGATGTGGGGCTGGATCCCCGAACCCCGAGGTCACCACCCCAGCCGAAACCAAGAGTCAGCCGCTCAACCAACTGAGCCACTCAGGTGCCCCCAAAGTATTTCCAGTATTAGTATCTATCACGTGGATAAAGAGTGTCTAGAAGAAAGATACCCGGGCCATCCATACCTTTGTAAAGGTGCCAGGGATCACAGACTCACTCTGGGCAAATCTTGTCATCCTTGACATTTAGATAAACCAACGTTTCCCAGTTCGTGCTGCTGTGGCCCCGCCATTTTTAAAAAATCACACTCATTGCACGAACATTTCAGCCCAGACAAAAGAGATACTGAGATAATTTGTTGCCAGGAAATTTTATTGCAGTGAAACACAATGAGCATTCCAACCCTTTCCAGGCTCTTAGCTCACTTTGCATCCATTCCCGAGGTCCCACGGCCACATTCCTCCTCCCACAATTGTCCTCTGTTTCTCTTTTGCCGGGCCCTCTCCAGCCGGGGCCTCCAAGCTGGCTGTGTTTTGAGTCACTGATAGGCGTAGGTGGTTGGTGAAGGTGGCCTCTTTACCCACCCTGCATCACCAGGGACATGGCGATCTGTGAACTCCCTCTGTCCGTTTTCTCTCGCAGCCCTTCTGTCTAGGAGAATTTTCTATTGGCTCTTCAGTTGGCCACACTGACCAATTTCAAAGCCTCATAAGGGTGTGTTGGGGGGGTTGCCTTAAAACTTAGACATTAAGGGCATGGGATCTTGACTCAAATGCACAGCTTTCATTCACTGGCTGTGTTATTTCTCTGTGGGCAAGCTTTTTCTCTGTGCTTCCGGTTCTTTATCAGTAACACAGGGTGGTAACAATAGCACTTACCACATGGAACTGTTTGCAGAGCATTAAGTGTATGGATGTCTCTGAGGTTCTTGAAATAGTCCCTGGCACTTTAAGACTCGCTCTTGTTGGAGACTCCAAAGTTTGCCAAATAATAAAAAATGTGTGAAAAGAGATACACATGCTAAATTCCGGCCAAGACAATGCTAGAGAAACATTACACAGGAAACATTCGATATGGTGCCATTGGTTACAGGTTACGTTCAAGGATGCAGTTGTGTGGGTTTTGTTGCCTATCCCTGACTTTCTTGCCTTTTCTATTTGGTTAAGATGATGACATCCTGGGGGTACTGGCGGGGGGGCGGGTGCAGTCGGTTAAGCGTCAGACTCTTGGTTTCCACTCCAGTCCTGATCTCAGGGTCGAGGGATCAAGTCCCATATCAGGCTCTGCTCTCAGCCCAGTCTGCTTGGGATTCATTCTCCCCATCTTCACTGCTCCTCTCTCCCCATCTCTCTCAAATAAATACACAAATAAAATCTTTTTTACAAAATGATGATAACAACATTCCTTCAGGTATCTCTGCATCCTGACACCTTCATTTCGAAGACCTTGGCAATTATCCCTTTCACTGTAAGACAGGACAAGTGTTGCCTGTTGCTATTATTATGATTATTTTTTTTAACAGAAACTAAGGCACCAAGAGAAGCAACAGGAGCCGATGGATACCTTTAGCCCACCTGTATCTGAAATCCTTTTAGATGCAAGCTTTCCTGTCAAACCTACACGGAATCATGGTAGTCCACATTAATTTCTCCTTTTTCGAAAGCTTATAATGTGCTCATTGTTCAATTACGCACCTTGCTGTTGTTTCCTGTTTCTTGTGTATTAGTCATGTTTCAGCTGAAGCCTAACTGAAAACTTATCAAGGCTGGGGACTATATCTTGCACATTTATTTGCACTCTTCATATAAAACACCTGATGTTGGGGCAGTAGGGTGGCTCAGTAGGTTAGGCTTCTGCCTTCTGCTCAGGTCATGATCCCAGGGTCCTGGGATCGAGCCCAGAATCAGGCTTTCTGCTCAGTGGGGAGCCTGCTTCCCCACTCCCCCTGCCTGCCTCTCTGCCTACTTGTGATCTCTGTCTGTCAAATACATAAATAAAATCTTAAAAACAAATACATAAATAAATACATAAATAAAATCTTAAAAACAAAACAAAACCAAAACACCCAATGTCACAGTTGCTTGGGACCTGGAAGGTAGTGGGTGGAAGAAAACCTAGCAGTGCATGCCCATCTCCAGGATAATGGCAGTGCCTGTGTGTCTGGAGGGAGGTGGCTTTTCCTTGGTTGTGTTATCAACTGAACGTACTTGACTTCAACCTATCTGGGTGCTGTTAAGTTTCAGCATGGAAGTTAATAGTGATCCCACCAAGACATACACAACTCCCCGCAGATCAGGCAGGTTTGTCCTTTACTCCTTGTCCTCATAATGCCAGCCTGTGGCCAATGGAAATCTGCTTTTTCCTTCTTTTTCTTTTTTCTTTTTTAGAGAGAGAGAGAGAGAATGAGAGGGGAGAAGGTCAGAGGGAGAACCAGACTCCCTGCAGAGCTGGAAGCCAGATGCAGGATTCGATCCCATGACTCCGGGATCATGACCTGAGCCAAAGGCAGTGGCTTAACCAACTGAGACACTCAGGCACCCCTGCTTTTCCCGTCTAAGAAATTTTTAGTGATCCATGCTTAAAAAAAAGGATGCCTTATGGCTCTAGATCACCTTGGCTCAAGAGAAGTGAAAAAATTATTAGGTCAACCCAATGAGTATTCAGTGCAGGGGGAATTGGGTATGCCTTCTCATGGAATGTTCACTTGGCTCGTTACAGCGATTCTTTGCCTTTCCTACATCCCATGGCGGCTTCTGCTTGTTTTGCGAGGTAAGTCAAATTTCTTGGTAAATTTCCTTTTTCACCTAGGTCACCGTGAACTTAAGCCTATTATATATTCATGTTCAACTTCCCTTTTTCGTAACTCATTTTGCCTTGTTGACTCTCACTTCAACTTTCCCTTCCCATATGAGTGTCACATTTTTAGAACAGATATTTCTATAGTTAACAACTTCTGGTCTTCACTTTGCCCTGAGGTCATGGAATGGAGTGGGTAAGAATGAAATTTCAGGTGTTTGACCCTGGATTCAGATCACGGCTCTACTCCTATATGCTTTTGAACAAATGCTTCATCCCCCCTCCTTAAACTTCATTTGCCTCCTCTGTGAAAAGGTAATAATATTTCCCCTACAGGGTCACGGCGAGGATGAAAAGGATTAACATATTTCTTTTTTTTTAAGATTTTATTTATTTATTTGTCAGAGAGACAGCGAGCGAGAGAGCGCACAGGCAGACAGAGAGGCAGGCAGAGTCAGAGGGAGAAGCAGGCCCCCTGCGGAGCAAGGAGCCCGATGTGGGACTCGATCCCAGGACGCTGGGATCATGACCTGAGCCGAAGGCAGCTGCTTAACCAACTGAGCCACCCAGGCATCCCAGGATTAACATATTTCTAACCCTCAGCACCGTACCTGAGACAGAACAAGAGATCACATTTGTGTCAAGGGGAGGAATTGTAATCGCCTCAACATGCCCTGTGTCCACTTCCTCAGGATGCGCTGAACGTGTTAATGCAGTTACACCGTTCCTGACCTTGACTTAGTATCAGCTCCCTTTGTAACCAACGTATGCCTTCTGCAATCTCAAGCGATTCTAGACTTTCTCCTTCTGGATGATAGACATGTGGAAGGCTTCCTGGGGTTGTTTAGTCATCCACATCCTGCCCCTGCCTCATTCAGGAAGTCCTGCCTCTTTGCTGCTGCAGAGACCACTGTCCCCACCCTACTCCTCCAGGGAGCCCCCCAGACTTTATCAGAGGAAGCAGAGTTCCTCAGCATAGTTTAGGAACTCCTGAACTCGATCCTCAAATATTTAATGAGTGAATGAAAAACCACATTTAAGCTTCCAACAGTCAAGTAGCAATTTAGGGAATGTAGAGGCTGGATTACTAATGTGCTGAGTATGGAGTAGAGATTCCATCCCACGGCAAATCTGAAGGCGAAGCAGGCAAAAACCCTGTATCAAGCATTATCCTGCTGGCTCCAGAATTGGACTATTTCTTCTGTAGTTATAAACCACGTCCCATGCCTTTTTTGTTTTTGTTTTCTTTTTTGATCACTATCCGATCCATATTCATGTCAAGCCTCTTAAAAGATCTAGTCAGACTTACTTTTCTGCTCTAATCCTTTCCTATTAATAACTGCTTATCAAGATGTCATTCTCATGCCATAAAGTCCTCCCTTCTAAAGTGTGCAATTCAATGGTTTTTAGCATGTGAACCACTACCTGGTTCTGGGACATTTACATCATCCTGAAGGACACCCTGTTTGCATAGTCAGTGACTTCCCATTTCCTCTTGCTCCAGACCCTGGGAGCTGCTGGTCTACTTTTTGTCTCCGTGGATTTGCCTCTTCTCTGGAGTCTGGCCTCTTTCACTTGGCATAACATTGTCAAGAGCCATCCATGTGGGTGATATTTATTAAAATTCCATTTCTCTTTCTGGTTGAATACTGTTCCATTACATGACTCTGCCACATTTTATTTTCCTGTTCCATCAGTTAATGGATGCTTGGATTGTCTCCATTTTTGGGGAATTGTGAACATTTGTGTGCAGGTTTTTGTGTACGCCTTGAGACTTCCTAAATATATATATCTTAAACTTCTTATTATGAGAAATTTCAAACATAAATGAAAGTGGAGGAAGTCATGGTCTTATCATTTAGCTTCAGGAACAATTATTAGTTTATGTCTAACCTTATCTCACCTTTACCCACTCCTTCTTCTGCTTCTGAATTATCTTGTGACAGATTCCTGGTAGCATATTATTTATTCATAAATATTTCAGGAATTATTTATACTTTAGAAATAGTTTCATTGAAATAAAATTAGTATACTATAAAATTCACCTGTTTAGAGTCTATTCTGGTATTTCCTAATTCTTTTTAAATTTAACGAATTAAATTTATTATTCTTTTTAAAGAGTCCATTTATTTATTTGACAGAAAGAGAGAGAGAGAGAGAGAGAGCGCACAGGCAGGAGGAGTGGGAGGGAGAAGCAGGCTCCCTACCGAACAGGGAGCCCAGTGTGGGCCTTGATCCCAGGACTCTGAGATCATGACCCAAGCAGAAGGCAGACACTTAACTAAGTCACCCAGGCACCTCCTCCTAATTCTTTCTTAAGAAGATTTATTTTATTTATTTTATATTATTTATTTATGAGACAGAAAGAGAGAACTAGGAGGGGAGGGACAGAGGGAAAGAGAGAATCCTAAGCAGACTCAACACCCAGTTCGGAGCCCGACATTCGGCTTGATCTCACAACCCTAAGATCAGGACCTGAGCAGAAATTGAAAGTCAGATGCTTAACTGACTGAGCCAACCAGGCACCCCGAGTATTTTCCTAATTCTGCCTAAGAGAGCTCTCTGGCCCCCTCCCACCATATGAGAACACAGTTAGAAGTCCCCTGTTATGGACCAGGAAGAAGAGTTTCACCCAAATGCTGGTGGTTGGGTCTTAGACTCCCAGTCCCCAGAAGTATGAGAATGAAATTTCTGTTGTTCATGGCATTTTGTTATAGCGGTCCAAACAGACTAAGAGGGATTATTGATATGGATAGGCTTTGATCTATCATATTTCTATTGAGCTTTCGTTGTTCTACCTCCTCTTATTCTTCATTTCTGCTTTCTTTCAGATTTACTGCTCTGCTTTTTTTAATTCTATTTTCTTCGCTAGTTAACTGCTACACTATACTATACGTGTGTGTGTGTGTATCTGTGTGTGTGTCTTAGGGGTTACTGTAGGGTTGATATTTTACATCTTTAAATTATCATAGTCGATATTAAGCAATGTTATACCTTCATGTACAGCAGAAGAACCTGATAGTCATCCGTCCCATTTCCTTCCTCTTGGCCTTTGTACTACTGTTGTTGTCAAGCATTTTGTGCAGCATTATTACTTTTTCTTTAAACAATGATCTTTCTAAGAGATTGAACGTAAGAAAAATTGCTTCATAATGAGGCATTTACCTGCCATTTCTGGTTTTCTACATCCCTTTGTGTCGATCCATATTCCCATCTGGTACCATTTTCCTTCTCCTTGATGTACTTCTTTTAATATTTCTTGTAGCATAGCTGGGCTGGTGATGAATTCTTTTGATTTCCCATCCCTACAACCTTGGGCTCAGTGGATTTGCTTAGGAGTCTCCTGATACCCAATGGAAAAATCCTTCCGCCAGGGAACAGAATAATGTTTCCATTAAACTGGTTGCTGAAATGGTTCCCTGACCATTTGGGGCTCAGTGGGTCACCAAAATAACAGATACAGAAGGGAGAACTGTATTTTCTAGAATTGTCAGTATTTATTCCTAAAGGGAGATTGGATTGTTGCTATATAAAGTGGGTGAGAAAGACTATCTAGAACCCAGGAGGTTTGCTGGGATGCCCCTTGGTGCTTCATTGTCTCCTAGTCCTGCTCAGTGGAAAGCTGAAGCAACCAAGTAAAGACAGGACCACCAAGGATTCCAACCCTACAGGAGTAAAGGTGTGAGTCATCCCAGCACATAAGGAACTCTAACTCTAATGTCTGGCATGCTGATAGAGGGTTACGGAAATGTGCTACGGGTATGGAAGAACGAACCTATGAATATCAACCTGGGTCTTACGACCAGCTATTGAATCAGTTACCTTATAGGTAACTATCTTATAGGAGGATTATTGATGCTGGCTATTTTTAAAAATCACATATAATATGATATTTTATCCCTCCCCTCCATCTTGTCAATACATATCATATTATATATATGCATATTACATAGGTAGAATTACTGATAGAATTTTTTGCATCTGTTGTCATTTTAAGACTCTCTTTTCTCATCTGTTCTTGCATGGAGTGTGACCTAGAAATCCCTGCCAGGATATTTTCCCCAAATTTCTTTTATTAACATATAATATATTATTTATTTCAGGGGTACGGGTCTGTGATTCATCAGTCTTAGACAATTCACAGCACTCACCATGGCACATACCCTCCCCAGTGTCCATCACCCAGCCGCCCCAGTCCTCCTACTCCCAGTCCTCCTACCTCCACTCCAGCAACCCTCAGTTTGTTTCTTGAGATTAAGAGTCTCTTACGGTTTGTCTCCCTCTCTTGTTTCATTTTTCCCTCCCTTCCCCTATGATCTTCTGTCTTGTTTCTCAAATTCCTCATATCACTGAGATCATATGATAATTGTCTTTCTCTGGTTGACTTATTTTACTTAGCATAATATCCTCTAGTTTCATCCACATCATGGCAAATGGCAAGATTTAATTTTTGATGGCTGCCTAGTATTCCATTGTATATCTACACCACATCTTCTTGATCCATTCATCTGCTGATGGACAACTAGGCTCTTTCCATAGTTTGGCTATTGTGGACATTGCTGTTGTAAACACTGGGGTGCAGGTGCTCCTTCGCATAACTGCATCCAAACGTTTTCTAATAAATCATTTCTCTCCCTAAGTCTAAGTCCACTTTTCACAAGAAATCTCCTGGAAGAGAAGAGCAGAGGCTTTCTGCCATCTTGCCACACATTTCACAGCGACTCTCCATCTTACTACTTAAGCAAGCTATTGACTCCCACACTCAGGTTTTTATAGTTTTGAGTTCAGGCATCACAAATGTTAGTGATATTTATCATTGAGTGTGTAGACTAGAAGTAACAAACGAGGGGCCCGAGGGAGGGAGGGGAGTCGGGAAGCACAGGTGTGTGTCTTCCCCATCAACTGTAATTATTCTACTGGTCCTTACCTCTCTCCAAACCTCCTCAGTTTCTATAGCTAACATCACTTCATTTCCTTCTCCCAAAGCAAATCTTTGACAAGAGGAGTACTGAGCCCAGTTCAGTTTACCAAGACTTGAGGATGACATAATAAAATTAAAAATAGTATCCCTCTGTCTTGAGACTGCTGTAAGGAATAAATTAGTTAATACACGAAAGTGGTTAGAACGTTGCCCGACCCATCATATGTGATCAGCATAGGCTAGTTTCTATCATTGTTATAATTATCGTTGTTATTATTAAATCATTTGGCTCTGCATCTTAAAGTAGCTGAGACCAACACTAGGAAAGAAGGAGACGAAATTGGCCTGGGGAAAGGGGGAATCATTTCTCTGCTATATCAATGATATTTTCTCAGCCATTAGAATCACATGTAAAATGCTATTTTTGCAGGACAAATCCAATCTGTGCCCCTCATCTTCATAAGGATCTTATCTATGTGGTAGCTGTTTTTCTAAAAATACATACAAAAATCTAGGTTTTATGAAGTTAATCTGTTAATCTAAATGGAGAAAGACTCGGAACACAGATACCTCTTCCTTTCTTTTGGGCTGGAACACAAACGCTATGTAGGAGATGAGCCAGCCTCGCGTGACCATGGAGCAATGAGCATGGGGCCGGAAGTCACATTTTAAGGACATCTGAGAAGAAAGGTGTCCCCGTGGAGCTGCCCTTCGGGCGTTTGACTCCTACTTTTGTGACAGCTGATCTAAAAAGACAGAAGATGACTTTTGGTGAAGCCACTGTATGTTTGATTTTCTTCGGTTTGCCAAAGGTTCAAGCATAGGCAGAACATATGGCTATCTATATGAAAGGATTTAAGGAAAAACGAACAGATAATTTTGGATAAAACAAAATAATCTCTTCTACTTCCTTGAAATAGTGCAATAGAAATCATTCTTTTTTTATACATAAAGTTTTCATGTCCCCTTTAAAACTCAAAATTTGGAAATAATCATATCCATTGGAATATGTAGGGACTATGTTCTCTTATTCTCTGTAATCTTGATATTCTGACATCCGGGGCCTTGCTGACCTGAGAGGGACCGGGCCTCCAAAAGCGAGCTAGTTCCTAGAGACAGTAAACATCTTGTGGAATGCGGCTGTAATTATTCTACTGGTCCTTACCTCTCTCCAAATCTCCTCAGTTTCTATAGCTAACATCACTTCATTTCCTTCTCCCAAAGCAAATCTTTGACAAGAGGAGTACTGAGCCCAGTACTCAACCCAACCAAACCAGAGCCCATACCATCACCGCCTCCTTTTTGGGGGTCACCTTCATGGAGATGGGATGAATGTGTACTGTAGGTGTACAGAAATATTGGTTAGCCAAAGGGGTGGGCTGTAGCACAAGGCAGAAGCTCTTGTTGCTTTTGTTCTGGTCCTTTTCATGAAATCTCTTCTCTACCAAATATTCCAAGTGCCAACCCTTTCGATCTTAATCCTGCTAACTCTGTTCATGTGTGAGAACTATGAGAGAAGTACTTGTCAACTACGTCCTGCACCACAAGACCTGTGATCCCATCACTTCATCTAAGGAAGCTTGAACCATTTGACAATTCCAGTGGAAACTAGGGGAGTTCAGAAAGTTGCAGTTACTCCAGATGTATCCCCAAGGGGAGGTCTAATCAGCTATGGTGTGGGTGTGAGGGCAACAAAGCTAGCTTCTTTCAGCCATCTTGAGAGCAGACAGGGACTTCGCAATGCCAGCTGTGAGATACCAGTAACATCAGATGGGAAGTAGAATCATCTGGTGAAAGGAAAGTTCTGGAGCCATGCTGACCTGGTTTTGAAGCCCGACATTGCTGAACCAGCTTGAACGGGGTCCTCAGCTTTGGTAAGTTGGAGATCACCGTAAAGGGCAAATGTATGGGCAGACCCTGCCTATTACTGCGCCTGGTACAGAGTATGTAATGAATCAATGGAAGCTGCTTTTTTTTTTTTAAAGTAGGCTCTGTGACCAGTGGGGAGCCCAATGCAGGGCTTGAACTCACGACCCTGACATCAAGAGTCGGATGTTGAACCGACTGAGCCACCCAGGCACCCCGGAAGCTGCTACTTTTATCACAAAAGTTCATGCAATGTAAGTCACCACTTTCTGGCCTTGGTTAATTGAGTAAATAAGGTTCCTTTATTTCTAGGCTTACTCAGGCTCTTGGGGTGAGTCAACCCAAGGGACAAAATTACCTAGAATGCCTCCCTCAATATTTATCCATTTTCAGGTGACTACCAGGCTTTTTCATCTTGCTTTGCATTACTTGCAAATGTCAAAAACCTTCTAGCCACCGAAGTAATAAAAAGAGTAGCATGTATATTTTAAGATCCATATGTCATGGGTTAAAGTATTAGATATGACAGCTAGGATCAGAATGAGGTTTTGCTGATGTCTTAATAGTATGCTAAGAAAACTCCAAAATGCGTGCCCCGTCCCCATCCTCTAAACATCAGAGTGGGCACTGGAAAGATTTTTGTTAATAATACATGGGACGGCCTATCAGGCTGACCCCAGTGTCCTGCTGTCCGAAGTTCTTCCTAGGACAGGGAGGATATAAAATTCCTATACGCCAGTTTAGCAGACTATTTTTAAGTTTGTTCCTGTGGCAAAAAGTCCTTTTTTTTTTTTTTTTTTAATGTTAGTCCACAACCCCATCACCTGTGCTGAGCGTGGACGCATCCCATGAGCATGAGCAACCAGTTGAAGAGCGAAGACGTGTTCTCATACTGAGGGCCTGGCTGGTTTTAGTTTGATTTTTTTTTATTTTTTCATTTAAGTGTGAGAGGATCATTACATACGCAGGCAAGACCTATGAGAGGTGATAACCAGACAAATACCGTATGAACTTAAACCTCGGAAAACCCACTGCCCACGGACAAATGGCCAGATTATACCCTGCTTCGTGTGCAGAGAATAGAGCTACGCTACGGGCTATTGGAGTGCTTTTCTTCTTGTTCTAAAGCTGCTTAATCCGTGTAAAATATTGTCCCAATTTATTGCTGTTAAATCCCCTTACCTTTGCCGCCGCCGTAAGTGCTGTAAATGTATCCTTCTGCTAGAATCTCAAGAAATCATTGCAAATCAAAATGACACAAATGGCTCGGAAATAAATGCAAAACCAAGGAAAAGAACGGTCTATATTGAACCTTAGGTGTGTACTTTAAAACCTATCTTTTTGTGTTACGGTTTCTTCTCGAAGAAAAAAGCTCTTCCAGGCCCACCTTTAAAGACGGTCGAGATATCCTGTATCTGAATTACAGGCCTCCTTGTGCTGCACGGTGACCAGAATCCATTCTCTGTTGTCGAAGGAGGCCTCCGTGGCATATTAATTTCCTTTAGTAACTGATCTTTACTTGGAGCAGAGACTGTGGCAGGGCTGTGATAATGATCTGGAAAGCAGCAAGCAAAGGGATAAAATAGAGCAGAGCACACTGCTTGCTCAGGTTATGCTGAGGCTAAGTGTCTATAAATGGAATTAAGAGAGGAAATGATTTTGGACCAGATAGGGGAACTTGGACTTGAAGCCAAACCCATTCTTCAACTTAAATTCAGTCCTAAGCACCAGACAAACAGCCAGAGGCTTTATTTCCACTTACCCTACGGTTACCCCAGCACAAAAGAATCATAAGTGATTGACCATCACAGACTATCGTGACCGTCAGCAACTTCTTTAAAAGCCACGAGATAGAGAATGGGGCTTGAGCCCAGCTCATACACTTTGCAACTTTATATTTACCTAATGCCATACTGTCCCTGTCCTCACAAGACTTCCCAAGTGGCCAAGTGAAGAGGGAGTAGGGTGAGGTGGGAAAGTGCACTGGCTTTAGAGCCGCAGACCAGGTTCAAAGCCTCCAGGGCCCTTTGCTGTCCCTGGGCTTTGGTGAAGCCTTCCTTATCAGCAACACAGCAATAAAGATGCTAAATTTCTAGGGTCATTGGATGATGAAGGGGGATTGTTTATGGAAATCGTTGTGGACACAATAAATAGTGGTCGATGTTATCATGGTAACCCAACTGTGTTGACATTATACATTGTATTATTTACATCATTCCTTCACCAGTGAGTAAGTGGGGTGCCCTCAATTCTTATCCCCCGAGCATCCTCCTCTCAACACTCAGACCTGCTTCTACTCCCTGTGCTTCCCCAGAGAAAGTTTACCATGTGGGCCATCTCCCCTCTGCTGTTGTAGATAATCAAGGGCCACTTGGCCCTCAAGGGAGAACACCTTGCTTTCCCTTGTCAGTCTTGTCCCCACCTTGGAATAGGTCCTTTCTCTTAATTGCCCACCACAGGGAAGACACCTGCCTTTGCCCTAATCATAGTTTGTTGGAAGTTTGGAAGTAATGGACGGGAAGCAGAATTCAGACAGAAATTTACCAACACAGCCCAGGTCCCTGGGCAGGTCCTTACAAAAAGAACTCCAGCCTGCTCCAGGTCTCAGAGCTCAAGCCCAAATCACTCCAGGCCCCAGAGAGGAGGGCACTTTCCCTCCCTCCAGCTTAAGACCTGCCTCTGAGTCCACTTTTCCTCCTACATGATTAACTCTGCCTAGTGTGGTTCTTGTTGGAGAAAACCCACCCCTTACCACCCAGAGGAACATACTCTGGCCTTGGTCAAATAATAGTCTCACAATAACTGGGTGGAGAAGAGAACCTCAACTCAGGTGTGCCACAGGGACCCAGAACTTGTGCCTCCCCCTCTCCCAGCCTTTCCTGGGGTGTCACAGAGACTTGCTGAGCCTCTAGGGTTTCTAAGCAGATGAAGTTACATAACTGGAGCCCATGTCTAAGCCCTGAGATTCACTTCCAAGCTCCACTAGCTCACAGCACAGAGGTTGTGGGTGTCCTGTCTGCTCTTTCACTACTGGCTCAGGAACTGGACCCAAAGGAGCCTATAAGTCTGTAGAGAGCTGAAGGACCTGGAGAGGAGATACACAGGGAAAGCAAGAGGGCCAGAGGAATGGGCGTGGCCACTCTGACATCTCCCCCAACCCCCACATATCTATATATACACAACCATATGCAGGTACATATGTGAATATATAGTATGTATATAATATTGATTATCACAGTCAATTGAGTATATATTTGGAGAAATTTTTTTTTAAAGATTTTATTTATTTATTTGACAGAGAGAGATCACAAGTAGGCATAGAGGCAGGCAGAGAGAGAGAGAGAGGAGGAAGCAGGCTCCCTGCTGAGCAGAGTGCCCAATGCAGGACTCGATCCCAGGACCCCGAGATCATGACCTGAGCCGAAGGCAGCGGCTTAACCCACTGAGCCACCCAGGTGCCCGAGTATATATTTGAATATAAGTATTGAATATATACAATTGAATATGTGTACTTATATTAGTCAGGGTTCTCCAGGGAACAGAAAGAACAGAACTGTATATATAGAGAGAGAAATAGAGAGAGAGAGAGAGAGACAGACTTTTTTTTTTTTAATAGGAATTGGCTCATGCAGTGGTGAAGGTCCAAACTCCCACAATCTGCCATCTGCAGACTGGAGATCCAGGAAAGCCGGTAGTGGCATTCAGTCCGAGTCTGAAAGCCTGACAATTTCGGGGGGCAATGGTGCAAGTTCCTGTCTGAGTCTGAAGGCCCAAGAACCAGGGATGCTGATGTCCAAGGGCAGGAGATGATGGATGTCTCAGCTCGAGCAGGGAGAGCAAATTCATCCTTTCTCCATCTTTTGTTCTAATCTCAACTGACGGGATGATACCCACCCGCCCTGCTGAGGATGATTGTCTTCGATCAGTCCACTGATGCACATGCTGATGTCTTCTGGAGACACCTTCCCAGACACCCCCAGAAATAATGGTTTATCAGCTATCTGGATGTCCCTTAGCCCGGTCAGGTTGACGCAGAAAATTAACCATCACATGTGATGTCAGTCCTGTGGTTTTGTTCCATTATATGATTCCATGTTCCTAGCAGATTCATTCTAGTCTGTCTGTGTCTGTCTATCTGTCTCTCTGTCTTGCTGGCTCTTGAAGAAGGAAGCTGCCATGTATCCAACAGTCTTAAGGAAATAAATTCTGCCGACCACTTAAGAAGCTTGGAAGCAGGTCCTTCCCCAGTCAAGCCTCCAGATGGCAGCCCTGACCAACATCTTGAATGCAGCCTTAGTGGACCCAGCTGAGCTCTTCCTGGACTCCCGACCCAAAGAAATCTTGAAATTCTTTAAGGCTTTTAGTTCCCAGCAATTTCTTATACACCGTAGAGACCAACACAGTCAATAATTCTACTAATTTTTTTTTTTCGATATTAAAGCCTCCAATCCTTTCAGTATGTCTGGATCCTCATGCCTTGAGTGTTTCTTAGAAGCAGCACATAATAGAAAAGATATTAACTACCTCATTATTCAATTGTATATATATGTTTATATATATGCATGTGTATACCTCTATATAGATATGCATTTATGTGTGTATATATATTCAATTGCTCTCTTTAAGTTTTTAAGTTTTACTCCATGCATCATCTCTTTTTAAAAAATTTTCGACACTTCTTTCTTTCTTCCACTTGTCTCCTAATCTCTCCTTTAAATAGAGCCACAATGTGAGACTTAATCAGTTTTTTTTCCCCAGTAGGCTCCACACCCAACACGGGGCTTGAACTCATGACCCGAGGACCAAGAGTTGCAGGCTCTACCAACTGAGCCAGCCAGGCGCCCCGAGACTTAATCATTTTTATCTGTTTTCTTCTAACTTGTTTTCCTGTTAACAATTTTTTACATGAAAAGTGGTTGAGTCTTAATTCGATAGTTATCTGTTTTTTACTTACGTAGCCTCCAAGCACCTTTTTCCCATGGTCAGTGACCTTTTACAGAGAAACATCCCCACCTTTGTTCTAAGTAAACACTAGACCATAGCACCAAACAATGCTGCCTGGCGACGGAATGCTGGGTAACATTCTTTGCAGTCCAGCCAACCTGGCAAGGAAAATGTTCAAGAGGGCTCTTTGTGTTGGAGCAAAGCAGCAGGATAGGACGGAGGCAAAAGTGGGAACACAGGCAGAAGCTTGCTGGCATCTGTGGGATTGATTCCTACAGGTTTAATATAGCTCACGCTAAGAGAGTACATGTTGTTGCAAAGTCAAGCACCACTAGAACTGACTGTTAAGATCGGTAACAGGAACCGAAGGCAAAGTGCTTGGAACAAATGTATGGTTTTTCTCCAAGATAGGCTGGAAAGACATGCCCCGTCTAGATACTACAGTTCTGATGTGTGCCTACAACTATGCGGAAACACTGGGTAGAGCAGAATGCTGAAGGTTTTGTCATCAGAGTGAGAACGAATTGGATTCCAGTTCCAGCTATATCCCCGCTACCTTAGTTATTCTTGGGGAGGTCACGGGGGAGATTTCAGACACTGAGTCAGTCTGGTGAGATGTAATGGGCAGACAAAATGTCCAGCACTTCATATGGACATAATCGATCCCAACTGCGAACTACAGCCAAACAAGACCAGTCCTATCTGGGGTCATAAGACAGTACATTTTACCCAGGAAGACTACTTTATTCCAAGTGTCTAAAGACTCCAACTAATTAAAACAACGGTAGTACTATTTCCAGCATGTGTGTGTGTGTGTTTGGAGGGGGTAGAATGGGGGTGTTCCTCACACCACCAGGAAATTCTTGGATACCAGCTGGGTGTACTACAATTCAACTCAATTCTGACACGGTCTACCAGGAGCTACTGTCAGACTCCACAGGTTAAGGGCTCAGTCAAATAAGACAGCCCTGCCTTAACTCCCCCCGCCCCAGCTCCCTACATTAAGGGATCAATCACAGGTCCAGAAGGGAAATATTTCCAAATAAATGGCCTTACTTTGTTAATGTACTGGAAAATTCAATATAGTCAAGATGCCAATAATCGTTAATTGATCTATACACTCAATGTGATTCCAGTAAAAAAAAAAAAATCCTAGCAGATTTGCGTGTGTGTGGAAACAAGCAAACTTAACCTAAAATTTGCACGAAACATCAAAGGAACTACAATCGCCAAAACTATTTTGTAAAAGAACAAAAGAACACACATGATCAGATTTTATGACATATAGTTATCAAGGTAGTGTGATTTTTACATAAGGATGTATGTATAGTTCAGTGAAATAGAAAATGCAATTCAGAAATAGACCCACACAAATATGGTCAACTTATTTTTGACAGAGGTACAAAGGTAATTCAACAGAGAAAGGATAGTCTTCCTAACAAATGGCCCTAAAGCAATTGGTCATCTCTATACCTCACATCTTATACAAAATTTCACTTAGACTTTATATTCAAGACTATTTTTTAAATTATAAGCTTTTAGAAGAAAACAAAGGAAGAGTTTTTATGTAAAATCTTAGGTCAGGCAGAGTTCTTTGATCTGAAAACAGAAAACAGAAACCGTAAAAGTGAAAAGATCATGCAAAAACTATCAAGATTTAAAAATGAAAACATTTTCCTCTCTGAAGGGCAATGACAAGAGAATGAAAAAACACAAACTATCAAACCAGGTCAAATATCTTCATATCTCATATTCATCAAAGGACGTGGATCCAAGATTTATAAAGAACACTCAAAGCTTAACAAATAACCCAATTTATTTTATTTTATTTTTTATTGAGATTTATTTTTATTTATTTTAGAAAAGGGGGGCAGAGGGAGAGAGAGTCTTCAGGAGACTGCACGGAGCACCGAGCCCCAATCTGGAGCTTAATCTCACGATCCTGAGATCACGACCTGAGCTGAAACCAAGGATGGGTCACTCAACCAACTGTACCACCCAGGAGCCCCACAAATAACCCAGTTTAAAGATGGCATCTGACTAGATACTTCTCTAAAGTGTAGTCATATCAACCAAGTACATGAAAAGATGTTCAACCCCATTACTCCTCAAGGAAAAGCAAATTAAAGCCATGATAGGCTACCACGACATGTCTACAAGAATGACTAAAACAAAAATAAATATATAAAACTTGCAATTCCAAGTGATGGTTAGGAAGCAAAGCGACTAAAACTTCCAGGCATTGCTGGTGGGAAATGGCCAATCACTCCAGGAAAGGGTTTGATGGTTTCTTATACAACAAAACCTACCCTTACAGTCTGACCCAGCAATCCCCCTCCAAAGTACTTAACCTAGATACGTGAAAACACACGTTCTCACAAAAGCCTGTCAATGAATGTTTACGGAAGCTTTCTTCGTAATCACTCCAGGCAGGCAACAACCTCAGTGTCCTTCGGTGGTGAATGGATTCATAAAACAGGTGATCCAAACAGCGGATTACTATTCACCATAAAAAGATACCAGCTACGCAGATGAATCACAAACGCATCGTGCTGAGTTTAAGAAGTCGGGCTCAGGGCTACATGCTATATTGCTCCCTTTCTATTACATTCTGGAAAGGACAGAGCTACAAGGATGGAGATCAGTGGCTGAACTGGCTCACGACGGGGGGTGGGGGGAGGGTTTGACTACCAAGGAGTAGCAGGAGAGGACTTCGGAAGCGAGGGGACTGGTCTGGATGCTAATGGTGGTCATAGCTGAATTAATGTACGTGCTGAAACTCAATGGACTGTAGGCTCAGAAAGTTAATTGTACAGTATGCAAATTTTAAAAAATAGAGAAGACTAACCTTGGATTAGAAAGAACCTCAAGGAAATCATGAGTATAAAACAGAAGATGGTGGCTGCTTTCTGAGTGGAGGGAAGTTGTATTGGGGATGTAGTATGTGGAAGAGATTTTTTTTTTAATTTTAATTTTAATTTATTTTTATTTATTTTTTATAAACATATAATGTATTTTTATCCCCAGGGGTCCAGGTCTGTGAATCGCCAGGTTTACACACTTCACAGCACTCACCATAGCACATACCCTCCCCAAAGTCCATAACCCCACCCCCCTCTCCCAAACCCCCTTCCCCCCAGCAACCCTCAGTTTCTTTTCTGAGATTAAGAGTCACTTATGGTTCGTCTCCCTCCCAATCCCATCTTGTTTCATTCATTCTTCTCCTACCCCTTTAACCCCCCATGTTGCATCTCCACTTTGTGGAGGAGATTTTAAGGTGACTGGCCACCTTTTATTTCTTTACCTTATAATCATTCACTAGGCTATTTACTCATATGGTTTTCTGGATATATATGTTAACAATAAAAATGTATGTAGATATTGAGCCAAAAAAATTTCAATAGGATTTTATGTAAAATTTGTCGAGAAAGTGAGTTCTAAGGACTGGTAATGTCCGTTTCTTAAGCTGGATGGTAAGTATTTAAGTATTCATAGTGTTAATATAGCTTAAACTCTATATACATTATCAGTATAGTTTATACTCAACACATATGTTTTAGATACTCTTTTGTATGTGTGATCTAGGTCCCAGGGGGGTGGGGGGAACCCTTTAAATTACACATTATCCAGGCCATTTTCAAATATACTGAACACCTGTGTATTACTTATAAAACTAACATTTCTACTTCTGTTTTTTAAAGATTTTATTTATTTATTTGACAGAGAGAAGAATCACAAGTAGGCAGAGAGGCAGGCAGAGAGAGAGGGCGAAGCAGGCTCCCTGCTGAGCAGAGAGCCTGATTCAGGCCTTGATCCCAGGACCCCGAGATCATGACCTGAGCCGAAGGCAGAGGCTTAACCCACTGAGCCACCCAGATGCCCTAAAGTAACATTTTCTTAAACACCTATGTTATACCCAGTATGTGCAGGACATTTGGAGGCACACAAGAGAAGGACAAAGTATTACTTGGCTATTTTACATTGAGAATGTATTCATGTATTATTCATGTAAAAAGATAAGCTGAATTAAAAGTCAGAAAACTATAAAGCTTATTTCCTGCTTCAGGCAATTAGAATCTTAATTTAGGAGATAAGAACCCAAATGAACGGCCTCGGAGAGTGCTAGACTGATCTGGACAATGAGTGTGTAAATAAGTATGCCATGAGGCGAGGAGGTGCCCTTTGAGGGAGAACTGGTACACATTCGTTGTAACCCAGACTACGTGGACATTCACCCCAGCCACACGTAAGGGAAAGTTCATAAGACTTTTCAGCCCATTCATTCCAGGAGAACATATCAGCACCGAGCAACATATTTTAAATTGCAATTCTACAGGAACCACAAGCTATCGGAAACAGAAATTTATTTCACAGGCAGCTTTTTAGGGTTGTACCTCTTTCAAATGGTAGAGCACACCTACTTACTTATTTAGCATAAAGAAGCGAAGGGAAGGAAGACTCCAATTTCTCTATTCTGTTATAATTCATTACATTTCATTACCCAGTTCATCTGCCTTCTGACAATTTCCCATAATCCTGATACCTTAACATTCTTCTATTCCTTTGCTGTTCGTTTAGAAGTGGAGCAGCCAAAGATGATTAGCTTAATCTTGATTTAGAAGAATTGGTGGATTTTTTGCAGGACCCTTTTGGGGAGCACTAGTGATGACCCCCATGGGGATTTCTGTACTTCCTGAACCTCTTGATTGAAGCGGGCTTAATTAGGGGGCCATAGCATGGAGCATCCAAGCTGGGACACTTTCAAAAAGGAGCGTCACTGATAATTACTTGACAATAATGTGTGCAAATGGGGTCTGTCCTGGACAAACAGGGACATATGTCATCCTAGTCATAACCACACTGGAATGGACAGAGGAGAGCCACCAGAAGAACACAGGTAACTGAAATCGTGGTGCATGAGGAATGCAGACAGAGGCCGTGCCCATGTGGCCGGAGACATGGGGGCCGAGGTGCAATGACCATGGGGCAAGACTTCATGCACTGGATGAACAACCGAGCTGGATGACCTCCATGAGCCTGATTCCTATCACTGATGGAAAAGCGCTGCCCCATCAAGGTTGTGAATGTGGGTGGTATGTGAGAGTCTCTGCTTCGTGGTGAGAGACTGTGTGACGGTGTGAGGGGCCGTGGCAGAAGTGGATTTGGTCAACGCCCCTCCTTCTTTGCACGCTTTCTGGATACTGCTGTATTTTTGCATGGGGATGCTGATTTTTTTATAGAGTGTGCTTACTGCTTGCCTTTCTTGAATAGGCATAGAATCTGCTATTATTTCTAGAGGGTTCAACATGGCTTGTCTTTCCTGAGTCGTAAATGTTTATAAAGTTATACCCATGGGTCATGAACACATACCTGCTGGTGAGATGAGATTCACAAAGGGGTAAATGGAGGGAACAGAGGGCCCCAGAAGGTGCTGGGAGAAGAAATGGATCGTATACAGTGAGATAGAAGCAGGAAGGTCTCAGGAACTCACTTACCTAAATATGTAGCAATGACGGCCTCACCCTTTCCTTATCACATCTTTGCCCACTGGTCTTACATGATAGCATTACTGTAATCACTGCCACCAGTAACATGGATAATATACACCTACCTAATGTTCTTTCACTCATCAACAACACATATTTATGGATCCCCACTATGTGTCATTCTAGATGCTAGGTGTAGAGTGGGGAGCAGGACAGGCAGGCTCCACGCCTTCACTGAGGCGAGAACAACTATAAACAAACACAAATAGTCGAGATAAAGTCAGAAGGTGCCTGATGTGTGCCAAGCAACTGAAAAGTTTAATCCACGTTTATTGAGGGTTTCCTCTGTGTCTGACGTTGATTTACATGCTCTATGGGTATTAGTAGAGCTAATCCCCTCAGCACTGGGATGCTGCTAGTGACAATATTATCATCCCCATTTTACAGGTGAGAAGACCAAGGCACAGAAAGGAAGGTGAGGTCACTGTCCAGGGCCACGTGCCAGTAAGTGGTAAAACTAAAATTTAAATACAGACCATCTAATTGTGAAGCCATATCCTATGCATTTCGTATCACGGATTTCTGCAGGGCTATGTGCACCAGAGGTCCATATAAGGGTGTCAGGTGCTGGGTGGACTAAGGCTGGGATGAAGAGCCTGTGTTGAGTAGAGCGGTCAAGGAAGACCTCTCAGAGCTCTGAAATGCCTTCAGTTAAAACCCAAGTAGGGCACCTGGGTGGCTCAGTTGGTTAAGCAACTGCCTTTGGCTCAGGTCATGATCCCAGAATCCCAGGATCGAGTCCTGCATCAGGCTCCCAGCTCCATGGGGAGTCTGCTTCTCCCTCTGACCTTCTCCCCTCTCCTGCTCTTCCTCTCTCTCTCTCAATTAAATAAATAAAATATTTAATTTAAAAAAAAAAACCCAAGTACTGAGAAATCAAGTCTCCTCATCAGATATGTAGAAACTGAGGGTAGAATTTTCCAGGCCCAGAAGTCAGCTAGTACAAGGATCCAAAGGCAGAAATGAGCTTGAGTTGTTCAAGTGACAGATAGAGAACAGTGGGGTGGTCACGATGGTCATGAACAAGGAATCCCAATGTAAAGCAGAAAACTCTGGTTTACTATCAGTATCAGTTTCTTGGTCTATAAAAAGGAAATGACACCCCCAACCTTACCCACTTGTTATAGAACGAAAGCAGTAGCATTGTCACAATCACGGCTATAAATACCACATCCACAGTAAACAGAGCCTGGCTCTCTTGCCTTTTCCCATAAAAACACGTCCGTGTTACGAGTTAATTTTGAACTGAGCAGCTACTGTCTACCACGCACAGCGCACACACCAGCCCAGTCATCACATCTGGCCTGGAGGGACCTGCCACCCCCATTTTGTGGATGAGAAACTCAAGCTCTCAGAGGGTCATACCACCGACCTCAGCTGTGGTTCTAACCCAGTCCTGCCTGACGTCAAAGCACAAGGCGCCGCTTCTACCCTCCTTTGGCAGTTGCAAACGCATCCGAAGCCGGCAGGAAAGGGTGTCTGGTCCCTATTAGAGTATCGCCTACAGACGTGGACGCGGTGCAATAAATCTTTCGCTGGGTGCTCTGATGAAGACGATGATGGCTTTGAAGCGAGGACGATGATGTAGAACAGACGGACGCCTTCAGCTGCGCTCCCGTCCTCGTGTGTCCAAATGCGCCTGACAAAAGGACGCGCTTCCTCTGCTCGGAGGCTGTGCGGGCTTGGCCTGAGAGAATCAAGAATAAAGCTGATTGCAAACTTGGTGCCTAACAGAGAAAATAAAGACATCATTTACTGACTGATTTGGACTAAGAAAAGATGTATTTACTTGCAGTTTATTATGTTGAATGTGACAGGCATACATTTGTGCTTTTTATTGAATGATGACTTACTACATACAGGAATTGGTGCAATTTGTAATGCAGATTATGTTTTTAAACAAAAAAGGGTGCAAATACACTGATGACTGTCACATGACTTGCTCTGCACTTCTCAAAAAGTGGCTGGAGCGTGGGCGGGACGACAAATATACCCTCAATGCACAAATGTAATTTCCAAAGAAGATGATTCTGGGCAGCTTCCAAGTCAGTCGGGCAGATTTAGACAGAAGAAATCCATAGCTAAGAAAAGCTACGTATCTTAAAATAGCAGGAACTGGAGTAGGATCATTTGAATCACTCCCATTAACTGCTGAGATGCCTCCAGACAGAGCAAGAAGAGCCCCGGCTCAGATCAGGCTGTGGGAGGAAAGCACGTGTTGAATCTCGGGAAGATTCCCGAACTGAAGCACCCGGGAGTCCCATTTTGCTTCCCGGGATGGGAGGTGACGGCAGGAGGGCAGACGAGGGGATCTCCGCTCTTCAGTGAAATGGAATCAAAGGCCAGTGGAGCCCCAGGCTTATTTTTCTGAGTAATGAGATTTGTGACCTCATCAGCTTCCAGGCACTGAGCCACATCTTGTCTCATGATCTGTGATCCGTCTGTGCATCCTCGAGGTGACGGACGTGGGCTTTCTACTTCAAGTGCATTTGTGAACTTACCCTGGGCAGGATTCAGGCTATTTTCCTCCCCGTAATCAACCATTGTGTTCATTTCCCTCGACATGCCACGGTGCAAACAATCCGAGGTTCTTTTCGATGGAGGCAAGTCCCATTCGTCGCTTGTCTTCGTTGGACAGTTTGGGCTGCGTTGCCGACTTTATCCGGGATCCACCCATTAAGAACGAGTGTTCATTCATGCTAATAATTTTCATTTCAGCGGCTGGTGAGTAATAGTTGAGAGAATGTATGACTAAAGGTGCAACCCATGCAAAGATTTGAAAATAAGTGGATTTTTTTTTTTTTTTTAAATTTCAAGACTTTTATTTGCCTTGAGGGGAAGGCAAAGCAGAGCATGACATAATTCTCAAATTGTGTTTCACGGCTTTCTCATCATTTAAAATTGGAACTTTTTTGGTGTAACAGACATGCTGTAGCTTGCACAACATGACATGTCAAAATGGTTTCTTCTCTCAGAATCTTGGAGCTTCCCAATGCAGTTCTGCAATGGAGATTTGGACGCCCATCTCCCCCACTTGGTAATTTACCTCCAGGCAATTTTCCCTCCCGATGATGGGCAAACCCTGTAGCTCACACATGCTGGAAAGCCATGCCCCTCCTGTGAGAGCAAATGCTACGCCCCCGTCTACATTTCAAAGAAAAGCTCAGCTTGCCAGCTCTCATCAAAAGTTAACACAGACAGCAATCCCATTTAAGACTGGTCGCCGCAGCGTTGGAGGCTGGAGCAAGTTGGGTCTGCACTGCAGATCCTCCGCTCCCAGCAAATGCATGAGGCAAAGGCTTGCAGCAGAGGCTGGTGCCTTAGTCTCCTAGGTGGTTAGGCCTCGGGTCTGTTTTTAGGCAGCGATCACGGATTTCCTTGCCTTGCCTTCCACAGATCTGCTTTTTCCTCCCCTGATTACCGAAAGGAGGCCCTTTGTGCTAATGAAGACCAGTGGGGGTGAGGGAAGACCTCTTTGTTCTCAAAGACTCGGGACTCCTGAGTGCTACTGCTCCCCCTCACCTTAGAAGCTGGCGTTAGGCTTGATCAATGGCATTTGGCTTATTTTGTTGTGTTTCAATTTCCAGGCAGGAAGGGAAGTCGGCAAAAGAGAACAGCAAAAACCTACACCCCCTGCCCCCTCCAGCCACCCATGCTGACCACTCCTCAACCCCACTGTAGCCCCAGATCCATGCAGGCTAAATCTTGGGAGCTCGCAGGCTGGCGGGGTGGGCGGCTTGACTACGGCTGCCATGACAAAGGAGCACCCAGAGGGGGGCTTACACAGCAGAAATGGATTGTCTTACTGTGTTGGAAGCTGGAAGTCCGCCAGGAGGTGTCAGTAAGGCTGGGTCTGAGGGCGGTGAAGGAGAATCTGCCCAAACCCCTGTCCTGGCTTTTGGTGGTTTGCTGGCTCTCTTTGGTCGTCCCTGGCTCGTAGACACATCAGCCAAAATCTGCCTTCATCTTCAGGTGGGGTTCTCCCTGTGTGTGCGTGACCGGGTCCAGATTTCTCCCTTTTTATGAGAACACTAGCTGTATTCCATGAGGACCCACCCCAGTGACCTCATTTTAACTCCATTATCTCTGTAACGACTTTTTCCGAGTCAGGTCACATTTTATGAGGTATTGGGGGTTAGGACTCCAACAAATCTTTTGTTGGTGGGGAGCATAGCTCAACCCAGAACAGAGCGAGGGTTTAATTTCTTTTCTGATTCCAGTATCCGCGCATGTGCAACCTCTAGCCCGTTACTGGTCATGCTTTTTCCAAATCTGCTGTTGCTGCTGGTGTCCCTGGAGTGCGATTAGGGATGTTCTTGACATTCTCTGAATCGGGGATGACCCTGGAAAGTGCAAAGCTTTCCTTGCTCCCAGCTTTGACCTCTGCAGGCTGCTCACTAAAGAGAAGTGACTATTTACTTGACACCAGTCTTGAGGGCCAGGACCCATAAGGGAAGGAGGGAGATATTCAGCTGATGCTGGTTTTGAGTTTCCCACGGTAGCTCCCTTGTCTTCAGGGACAGAAGCCTCCCTCACACCCAGATCTGCCACACATACCTATACACACCCTTTCAGCCTGTATTTGAGGGGGATGCGTGAGTCAGTCAATCAATCAATGTCTGTCCTGGGATCAGAGCTCACTTCCTGTGTCTCTGGTTTGCAGGTGGAACTCTTCCTTGCGACGTTTTGGACTCCGGACCCAGCCAGCTTGTCTCAAAGTTGAGTGGATGCTCTAGGCCAGCTGTCATTTCTCTCTGGGTCACAAGGGCCTACTAGATCCTTTCACACATATTTTTTTCTTCTGGAATTGATTCTTTTCCTGCATGGGTTTAACCAGGTCCTACCTACAAGTGGGCTCTGTGTCCTGTACCCATTTTTTTTTTTTTTTAAGTAGACCCCACACCCAGTATGAAGCCCAATGCAGGCCTTGAACTCATAACCCTGAGATCAAGATCTGAGCTGAGATCAAAGTTGGACACTCAACTGAGGGAGTCACCCAGGTGCCCCTGTCCCCATTTTAATTCAGCACATTGGCGTTCTCTCCAGTCATTCTATCACTCAGAGAGCCTTTGGGGCAGGGGAGGTGGCCAGGAATGGTTGTCTTGCCTTTCTCACAGGATACCCGGCCAGACTGTGCGGCCCTCACAGTAGCCCTCTTGAATTATTGGCTACTTCCATTTTACAAATGAAGGGACAATGGTGAGGTTCAGTGAGGATGCAGAGTCAGGGAGAGATATATCTGAGATGTGAATGTAGGATTTCTGATTCAGAATCCAGTGTTTTGGCTGATATCCTGGGAGTAATGCCCATGAAAATGTGCCACTCAGAGCTCCTGCTGTAGGAAGCATACCGGACTGATGGTCGCAAGCCCTGGCTGCATGTTGACCTTGCGTTCATGCCCACACGTACTTCCCCTGGGTCACTCCAGACAATGACCCAGCTCACCAGAGTCCTGAAGCAGCCTAGTGCTGAGAGATGGGGTGGGGTGGGGTGGGGGTGATCCTCCAGGCTACTTTAGCTTGCAGACTCCAGAGCAGCCTGATCAAGATTTTCTTAGAATGGTACTGCACACAGCCTGAGCTTCTCCTCAGCCAGCTTGTCTACCTTTCCCCTCTCCTTCAGAGATTTCAGCCATGTATGGTGTTTTGCAGACTTTCCCCGCCTCCTTAGCTCTTGCTTCTTTTTCCCACACAGATATTAAGCCCAATAAACCTCTTGCATGTCTCATTTTGTCTTGTGAGCTACTCCTCAGAGGTCCTAAACGGACATGCCAGGCGTCCCCACTCCCTTTATGAAATGATGAGTTCTGATGTCAATTCGTAACCTGTAAGAATATCTTTCATGGACTCCATGTTTTCAAGGCTTACAAGAGGAGGGAGAAGGGAGAAGGAATAAAAATGGCAACGAATGAAAGCAGTAAGGGGGAGGGAGGCTGAATGGCTCTATACCATGGTCCTTGCCTCCAAGATAGGACTACCATACATGGAACACTAGGGAGGTACAAGACAGCTCTATCATGACCAAACTATCAACAGCCAGCTTACAAGTGGAATACTGTGAGTATTACAGAAATCAAAAGAGATAACTGTTAAGAGCCCTGGAGTTTTCGAGAAAGATAAGTTGTCATGGAAAAGGGCGAATGTTGGAAAGTGGGCTTTGAAGGCTAAGGACGATCTTTATAATTACCACATATGTGGAGGGCATCCCACATGAGGGGAACCCTGTGTGTGGAACCAACACGACCCTCCTGGGAAACAGATGAGCTGCATGAATTTCGGCATTTTTTTAAGGTTAATACGCCTCTCTGGGCCCAAGTTTTCTCATGTATAAGATGAGAGATAATAATATTATCTGCTTCCCAGGGCTTTTAGATGGGTTAAAGACTTAATATTTTTTAAAGCATTTAGAACAGCTCTTGGGAAGAACACATACAATTTAAGTGTTTGTTAAATAAATTGGTGGAGATGAATTCAACGTGACTCCAAAGTTTAAAATGTGAGTGATTGGAAGGGTGTTGGTACCATTGGCAAAGACAGAAGAAAGAACAGATGTGGCTTGGTTGGCTACAGGACACAGGATTTTGGGGTAAGACTGGATGTTGGAAGGAGATCTGAAGTGAAACTGTTGACAAAGGTAAGCGCTGGGATCCAGATTTCAGATTCATTGGTGTTAGTTGTGGAGCTGAACTGAGAGTCCAAAACTCACAACTAAACCACAGAAGGCCATCTCCATGCTGGCTGGAAGGAGTTCCTCAGAGCGGATCTCCATTCCTGGTTTCGCTCTGGGGACACAGAGTAGTCCAGTGGCTACTAAGCCCGTGATCCGTGTGATACCTTTGTTAATACATAAAGGAATCCAGCATGTATGGAAATGACGAACAACTAACTAATAGTTCATTTAGTTTTTGAAGCTCTCCATCCGTATTTCCCGATTTTTTTTTTTTTTTTCTCAAGCAAGTCTCCCTGTGGAAAATCTGCACGAAAGGGGCGGTGATATTTAATTCACTCATACCCAGCCACACCACAGCCTGGATTGGCTTATTATGGTATTTCATGGGCATTCAGACAAAACAGAAAATATTTTAAGCATAACGAGGAACCTGGCTTCCTGCTCTATATCCTCCGGTTTCAGACAAGACATTTTTAGACTTCTCTTGACTGCAGCGTTGAGCCACATGTCACAACACCACACAGATATCTAAACCTGAAGTCATTACTAAGCATAGGGCACTTCATTATCTTCTTTTCTCTAATCTATTCTAATCAATTTTATTTATTGTAAAGAGGGCCCCCTGCCACCCACTAAACCCATTTTGTGACCGCTGACGGGTCCTGACCTGCCGTTTGAGAAACAGTGGCTCAGCCTACGTGACCATCCACGGCAGCCTGAACCCTAGTAAGCCAGCAGAAACCCAGCCTCTCAGGCGAGTAGTTGAAGGTCAAGGCACACTTGCTTCTCTGCTGAGTTTCACCTTGAGTCCAGTGTAGCCATCAGCTCTTGTTTTGTCTCTTACACTCCAGTTCTAATAATGGATCGTGATCTGAGGCCCCAGTGCAAAACCCTCTTTTGTGTTTTATCTCTCCTCCGCTGAAGTCTTGCTTCTGAACTTCCAGCTGGGTGGTTGTGCCCGTGCATGTTTGTGGACTTCCCTGACTCTGACTCTGACTTCATCAGGGAGCCAACCATGGCAGCCTACAAAGAGGAGGCCATCATTGGCCATAAATGCAGGTACGGTTATGGGCAGTTGCTTACCACGAGTCAGCATGGTGCTAACTTTCTATTTCCCAGGACTTCTTCTTAAGCCCATGATAGGCCTGTCAAAGTGTCTCATTTCCCTCTGCAGCCCTCCCCGAGTTGAACAACTCCAGCTCTACCATGGTGGGGAGGCCTGGCTAGGAGTCTGAACGGGGGCTCTGGAGAGGGAGGGCTTGAATGACGGCAGGGCCCAGAGCGTCTGAGATGGAAAGTTAGGGGCAGCAGAGAAAGAGGCTGGAGCCCGCGAGAAGCTTCCGGGAGGAATGGAGGCCTGGTAATGGGTCCCTCAGACTTGGCCCTTAGTCCCGACTCCTTCACTTCCAGCTCTGGACCTCACTTTCTACACCTGAGCATTTCGAGTCCTGTTACCCACCTAAGGAACAGGGCTGCTGGAGGGACAAAGCGGAACAGCAGTGAACGCAGGGAGCAATTCTTGTATTTCAGTTTTGCTTCCAGCTAAGCTTGGTAACATTTTAAGTACAGAGTTTTTAGACTGGCGGTGACCAGCCTTAGGCAGATTCTGGTATCTTCTTTCCTCCTGTTTTTAGTATTCCCCTCCCTTTCCACCTCCTACTCCCCTAAAAAAAGGAATCTACGCTAATTATTTCTGCTGAGGTAAGTGGTGGTAACCACCTGGAAAGCTTCCCTATCCTGTGAATGTTGACGTTTCAAGAGAAGACTGAGACTAAAGGTCTTTCTGACACAACTGAGCAAATTGTTACTCATTGAATTGCAGGGATTATGTGAAGGTGGAGAGTATTTTGGCCATGAGAGTCTCATTGGTACCTCTTAAAACATTGGGGTAATTGAGGTAGAATTCAGGTTGAGAAGTTGGCACAACTCATGGCCTCTGTTTATACACTTAACCTTAACCCCAGTGCTTTATAATATAAACAGACTTAAACTATTTTTCACCTTTGCCCAAAGATCCAGATTTTTCAAGTTCTCAGAGAAAACCTGTGAAGTTAATAGCTGTTTTACCACGAAACACCAACATGTCATTGTATAATTTGATACAACTCATTCTAATTATCAATTCATTTACCACGCCCCCTCCCCAAGAACTCTGTCTTTCATCTCTCAAACTAACTCTTACAATACTATTTTTCCAGGAATGTATAGTATTATATGTGAAAAATCTGGGTAAGGTATGTATAATTTAAAAGTGGATTAGGTAGTCTTATATCACACTCTTCTGTTTACACCTCTCCCAAGATGGTGTATATGTGTGTATTTGTGTGTGATGTGTGTGTGTATATATGTGTGTGTGTGTATGTGTGTGTGTGTGTATATATATATATATATATATATATATATATATAATCTGGATAGGTTTATAATATTCAGACATATGCTTATAAATATTCATAAGGCAATTCATACATAAATGAATAATTTAAGTTCCTTAGCATCACCCGATCTGTTTATAGAATTCCCTTTCTGTCCCAATTGAGCATCACCTCAAAGTTCTTCTCAAACACCTTCTCTCAGCTAGCATTCCAAATATGCCTAATGTAACCGATAAAGTTTATAGAACTGCTTTGTTTCTTACTGTTGTGTAACAATTGACCAGAAACTTAATGGCTTAAATGAAGCAAATTTTATTATCCTGTAATTCCAGAGGCCAGGAATCTTAAGACCAAAGTGTCACAGGGCTGTGTTCCCTCTGGAATCTTTAGTGGGAGAGTCCACTTCCTTGATTTCTGCAGCCTCCAGCAGCTGCTTGCATTCCTCAGAACCAGCAACTGAGCATCTTCAAATCTCTCTCTGAGGACGCCTGGGTGGCTCAGTTGCCTGAGCAACTTCTTTAGCTCAGGTCTTGACCCAGGACTCCTAGGATCGAGTCCCGCATCAGGGTCCCAGCTCCATGGGGAGTCTGCTTCTCCCTCTGACCTTCTTCCCTCTCATGCTCTCTCTCAGTATTGCTCTCAAACAAACAAACAAACAAACAAACAAATAAATAAAATCTTTTTAAAAAGCTCCCTCCAACTTTGTTTCCATCATCACATCTCCTCTGACTTTGACCTTCTTGTCTCTCCCTTATACTTGCGATTATATTGGGCCCATTTGGAGAATCCAGGATAATCTCTACTTCTCAAAATCCCAAACTTAATCACATTTGCAAAGTCCCTTTTGCCATATAAGGCGACAGGTTCCAAGAGTTAGTACATGGACATTTTGGGGGCCCACAAGTACAAAAGAAAAGATTATAATGTAATAATTTTCTGTACATCAAACTATGCCTTGCAAATGGAATGAATGGAGTTTGTTCACAGTAACATGCATGCTTGTCCTAATTTTCTGGGTGCCATGCTATCAATGACATTACCTCCTGAAACCAAATCTATATCAGACCCCAGAGGATGAGTACAGGAGACTGTAAACAGGCCTCCAAGGTTGAAAAGTCTTAACAACAAAACATGAAAGTTTAAAATTACTTAAAAGTTATTAGTATTTTAGTTCCTTAACATAGTTTTTTAAAGTGTTAAGCCTTCCAAGCTTAGGATGAATGGGTATTGCCATATTTATATTCTCCTTGTTTAAAGAAACCACTAAAATCAGTATATTTAAAATCAGTTATTCTTTATTACATCACTGATTTAACCAGCCAGTGCTCACTAAGCCCCTGAAACATGCCAGGTACTACACTGGGCACTGGAACCTAATGCTGAGCAAGACTGACATGGTCTTTGACCTCAGAAGCTTACAGTCTGGTGGAGGTAGGAAAAGTAAGGAAGTCATTATAATACTGTGTAGTAAGTGTATGAAAGGAATGTTTTTCACTATTATCCAGTTTTATCCGTCTCTTAGAACAAGGACTGTCCCTTTCATATTACCATCTCATTTCTGGGTGTAAGGACCCCATCACCTGTTGGGAAGAATTTATGAGTATCCCAGCCTCTTAATAAATGGAGGGGAGCAGTGACTACCCATATACTTCAGGCAGAAAACAACGAACTATGGAACTATTATCGTGGCAGCTGTCAAGGACAAGATGAACAGCTGACATGGCTTTCCCATTTGGGGATACTGTGGTATGCCCAAGAAGTACGTTCATTGGTTCAGCTTCAACAAGAATCTTTGGGGCTGTTCTCTATCATTAGTAATTCTCCTGTTGCTGATCTCACTTCTCTGTCTTTGTCCCGCCTGATCAGACCTCTCATTCCTAGCTCCCACCTCTTCTAGGGCCATGCCCATTCTCCACCCCATCACACTCCTGCTCCTCACCCCAAGGTACACTCCATTCATATGTATCTGGTGGAGAGGCAATGCTTCATTTTTCTTTTATCTTCTTTCTATTTCTATTTTTATGGTCTAAACTCTGTTCTCTGATTCCCTCAGGACGTCTTTTCAAATATTCAAAAGCCTGTTTAGAGTTTAAAAAAAAAATAAAAAGGAAAGAAAGAAAGAAATACTGAACATTGAATGTTTCCTGCTTTTTAAATTCCTGCTTTAACAATCCTACTTTTCCTCCAGGCAAAGTAAATACCTTTGACAAATGTAAGTCACGCAAGCACTAGAATGCTGGGGAAAGAAAGACACAAACACTGATATTTCAAGATATTATCATGCAATTAGTGTTATGGCAGAGGAAGTTCAGGATGCTGAACGGCTGATAACCAATAAGATTATGCAGGGTCCACAGGAACATTAAGACAATTGGACTGTCCCTGGGTTTTAAGCAGGAGGAGGTTATCATAAGATTCCGGTTTGACAATACCAATTTTGCTGCAGTGTGCAGAATGGGTTGGAGAAAGAGAAGACTGAGAGTAAAGACAATGAATGTGGAATCAAAGTGAGAATTGGTGGTGTGTTGCACTAATATAATGTGTTTGGGAGGGCTTGGGTGGTTTATGAAATTCAGCTTGTAAAATGGTGGCTGATTGAATGTGGGGGGATTGAAGAAGAGGAGTCAAGGATATCTCCCAGGATTCTGTTGTGAACAACCCAACTTCCCATTGCCATGTAATAAGGAACAGGAAGAATGAGGCAGGGAGGAGGTGGGAAGCCAGTATAATGAGCTCAGCTTGAGGCATGTCAAACTTGAACACTCAAGTGGAGAAGTAAAATGGGCAAATGAATAGAAGATCTGGGGCTCAAGGATGAGGTCTGGGTTAAAAATAGAAATTTGAAATGTAGCAGGGTAAAGGTGCTCATTAAAACAAATGGAATAACTGGGAATGTGGAAGGATTTTTTGAAAATAAGGAAACAAAATGAATTCAACTTCCTTAATAGGTATAGGATAATTCAGATATTTTATTTCTTTTAGTTTCAGTTTAATTTTGGTTATATTATAAAAAATTTGGTCTACTTTATCTAAGTTGTTGAATATTGGTATTCATAATATTCTTTTATTATCCTTTTAATAGCTGTAGGGTCCATGGTAATATTCTCTCTTTTATTCCTGATATTTGAAATTTGGGGCTCTAGCCAAGGCAATAAGGTGAGTAAAAGAAATAAAAGCATTTAGATGGGGAAAGATAGAAAGGAGTGAGTACATAATGTCATGAGGAAACTTGGGTTTAATGGATGTATTCACTGTCTTTATTATGGCAATGGTTTTATGGGTCTAAATATGTCAAAACATATCAAATTGTACACATTAAGCATGTTCTATTTCTTGTATGATGATTTTATGTCAAAGTGTAAGAAAAAAAGACATACAGATTGGAAATGAAGAAGTAAAATGGTGCTTACTTGTTATGTTACCTAACATGATGATTTATATAGAAAATGCTAAATATTCTACAAAACAACTACTCAAATAAGTAAATTAAGCAAGATCACAGGATACATGATCAATATGCCCAAGTATTTGCATTTCTATAAACTAATAGTAAATAACAGGAGAATAAAAATTGTTTAAATTCTTTTAAAACAGAATTCAAAAATCACAAAACTCTAAGGAATCAATTTAATTAAAGACATGCAAGAACTGTCTGTTGATGACTATAAAATATTCCTGTAAGAAATTAAAGAAGATCCAAATAAATGGAAAGACATACCATGTTCATGGATAAGATAATCCAATATTTTTAATATGTTGATAGTCCTCACATTTATCTGTAGATTTAATACACTCTTAGTCAAAATCACAACAGTAAACTTGTCAAAAGTGAAGAGCTCATCCTAAAATTTATCCAGAAAAGAAAGAAAGAAAGAAACAAAGAAATAAAGAAAGAATCAAGTTGGAAGGTCTACAATGTATGATTTAAAGACTCAATATAAATTTCAGTAATCAAAACCGTGTATTATTGATTTTAAGATATGCACATAGAGCAGAGGAATTCAATAGGGTCTAGCCATAAGACCACATGCATATGGTCAATTGATTTTCAACAAATATGTAAAAAGAATTCAATGAGGAAAGAAATGTTTACTAATAAAATAGTTCTGGGAAAATTTAACAAATGCTAGAGGAAAACCAACTATGAAACCTACACACTTCATAAAATTTAATTCAGGATGGATGATAGATCTTTACTTAAAAGCTAGCACTATAAAGATTCCAGGAGAAAACATAGAAGAGTATCTTCCTGACCTTGGGGCAAAATATTTCTTAGAAAGAACATTCAAACAAAAAGAAAAAATAACAAATCGGATCACATTAAAAATTTAAAAAGTCATTGTTAAGAAATATTCCCAGCATATGTATCTGACAAATATATGTATCTAGAATACACAAATCAAAAACAAGATTGAATTATTAGACCAACAGTTTCTGTGAGAGCCTACTAGATTTGGATGAAGTAGGTACTGTTGACAGTCTTATGGTACCCTGGAGCTAGCCCAGGGGTAAGTTTTCTAAACAAGAGTAGCCTTTCTCAGACAAAGAAATCTCAGAACATGATCCAATCAGTCTTGTGATTTCATTTATTCACCCAAATATGGTTACTAAAATCTTACCAGAAACTTTTGTAAGCCAACTTGCAACACTATATTTTCATGCAATATCCAGTTTAGCTAAACCCTCTGAATTTTGCAACTACAGAAAACCCTGGAGAATTTGAGAAGCTGCTCCAAAAGATTTCTGAAAATCTTGCATGTGGGTGGGTAATCAGGGCTGTGGTTATTTTAATTCAATAAAGGATAAATTTAGAAAGCTATCAAAGAGCCTAAGAATCTCAGAAGGAAACATTTATACAGTTTCTTTTCTCAGGGAGTCATGCTTCAAGGAATAGTTTGGTGAGTCCAGTCAGAGGTTTATATGAGTGTTTGAATTTCTGCCTTTGAGTCTACAGTTTTCTGAGAATGATTGTTAAAGCAATATTTGCATATTGTAGAGGTTTTGTAAGGCCTTAAAAAATCAGAAGGATAAAAATACTTAAAATTCCACATTCTGTTTTTCTTACTCATATCATCATAGTTTAGATTATTTTATATCTTGCTCTTTTTCTCCTAACATTTTATCATAAGCATATCTCTATATTTAAAATGATCTGAGAACTATTTTTCCTCAACTATTTCCCTAATTGTGGGTATTTAAATTGCTTACAGTTTTCCTTTCTTTATGCAATGATGAATAATGCTGTAACAAACATTTCTGTGCATCATTTTTTAAAATCTATTTCAGAATATATTCTTAGAATTCTACCCAGAATTCTATATTACTGTGTCAATGGATATGAGAAGTTTTAAGGATTTTGACATTCTATCAGACTGATTTCCAGAACCTTTATATCCTGTAATGAGTACCCTAAGTGCCTTTTTCCACCATATTCTCTGAGTGGGTATTCTCAGTTTAGAATCTATGCTAATTTAGTATGTGGAAAACACTCCTATTGGATCTACTCTTTAGAAATGAGTAAACTTAGTTAAGTTTTATTTATTTTAGTTGCCTATTTCCTAATTTGGAATATATTTATTCCAGGTTTTAAAAGGTACTTTCCTACAATGGTGTTGTCTACTCTGATGATCTTTCTTACTCTTTCTTACTAACACTCTAATTTCCTTCTCCCATTTGTGAAGATTGGTTAAGGTTCCTTTCAGAATATCCACCAGACATTAATGTGGCTGCTCGATAGAATTGTGGAGAAGGGATGGATATAAGAGATTGCTTTTAATTCTATCCGAAACTTGTAGAAGCCTGGTTTGAAATATATAGTATTTCTCTATAGATAAAGATACAGATATAGATGAATAGTATATCTATAGTAAGGATTGAAAACCATCAGTTCCCTAAAGTCATCAGAAGAGCCTTAATATGAATCTTGACAACATGCGACTTGGTCTTCAGCTCCTTATCACTTCTTATGAAGTTATCAAGTTCCTGAATTGGCTGGGCACCATTAGAAGATGGGCACCCCATATGGGCACTTTATATATCTTTTGACAAACTGCTAGACCATTATTAAGCATCCCAATAGTGGGAATACAAAAGCATCAATTTTTTCTTCTCTGGAAAAACATTACCTCCCAGGTCTTATAGTATAAGAATAACCTAAAAATGGGGTCAGTCACACTGGCTCATGTGACCGATTAGTGGCAGCCATGGAACAAAAGGACCTTCTTGTTTTAATGAAAGGCATACATTGGGTAAAGTCATATTGGAGAAGTCAGTGGGGTAGAGAGAGACATAAAGAGATAGTCACAGAGGGAAAAAACAAAGTGGAAAGTTACAGATAAAGATACAGGAAGAGGCAATCAGACGCAGTGAGAAACAAACAGATTGCGTCTCTATGTGTCATTGTGTCATCTATGTGTCTCTGTGGGGGTATGGGGAGAGAGAGAGAGAAAGAGAGAGGAAAAGAAAGAGAGATGGAGAAAGAGGAAGGAAGGAAGGAAGGAAGGAAGGAAGAAAGAGAGGGTGGACAAAAGGGAAGAGGGGGGAGGGGAAGGGAGAATGAGAAATACAATGCATAACAGAGGATTTAACTTTAAGCATGCAACGTTGATGTCCCCAAATATACCTTTGTCTGATAGGCTCCTGCAGGTTCACTTCAGTACTTGGAAAGGGCCCCTGATTTGCATGGTCTTTCAGAGGCTTTCCATGGTCCTTGCCCATGAGTCTGTCCCTTGTAGTTGATTGCCTCCAGGCAGAGGGATGCTTCTTGGTGACAGGAGAGGAGGCGCATCCAACTACTGAGCTGATGATTTCATTAGATGATTCTAGAATAAGTAAGTAACCAGCAAAATCCAATTCAAGTTCAAGGAATGAAGTCCATAGATAATATATAAAAGACAGTATTCACATTTTTTTTTAAATAACCAGAAAGCCTTAAGAAATCATAGGAAACAATGACTAGTTTCTAATAAGGAATGAGGATCTTTCAGACAATGAGATCAGAGGGTCTGCTGTTCTTGGGCAGAATGTCTCTCTGTGCTCCTCTATGGAGGAACTCCTACTTGCCAGAATCTTCAGATTTCAAGATGAGACACATGCTACAAAATGACCTCAAGGAAGAAAATGACTTCAAGTATTGCTGTTGAGCTGGTGGTTTGCTGCAGAAGAGCTACATACTCTGGTCCACTCAAGAGAAACACCTGGAAAATATAGCAGTGATTTTGAAACAGAGAGAAAAACCAGGCTTTTCTGGAATGTCATCATCAGTTAATCATAGTTATGTTCGTCTTGGTTTGATATAGGATTAAAAACTGAAGGTCCCCATGTACAGCAGAAGGAAGACAGGTACGCTTGGGAATTGCCCTGAATTCTTCCAACTTCCTAATTATCCCCACAGGGAATAGATTATGCAAGGTAATATACAATCTCTGCTTGTTGATGTTTAATGAAGTTAACGGAGCATGGTTTCAGGGCTCCTGAAAAGGAGCTCTTCTCACAAGACTAAGTGTGTGAATTCTTCCTTGTCACTGATCTGGTCCAATCTTTTTACCATCCTTGAGATTTCCTGACTTTGGGGCGCCATTCATGCCTTGCTCTGTAACTCTGCAGAAAATGGCATATCTGAGCCTGGAGATCTTTCTCTTTTGACTCAAGAGAGACCAGAATCTTTGGAAAGTGTGAGATGTCATGGACTAGGGTGATAGAAGAGCTCTTGTAGGATTTTCTTAGAAGAACCTGTTGCTTGATGCATTGCTTCTAAGTGTGCAGCCACAGAAAGTTCATGGGAAGCACTTTCCCTTTTACTCTGACTGGTGTTCTTTGCAATTACTCCAGGTCAATTAAGTTGGGTTTGGGAGATTGGATTTATTAATGTTATTAGCACACTTGGCATTGGCAATGATTACAATTTGCCAAGTGAGCACCAGGGAATTCACTGTTTAACTTAGAACCACGTGACTCTCTCTTTCCATTTATTCATTAGGCCTTGAGGTTCTAGCTCTATTAAATAAATTCTCAGAACTTTTACTTGTTCACTCATACTTGCTTTCTCAAAACAACTTAAAAAATCATTTGCTTTCTTAGAAAGGTAACTTCGCAAAACATGGCATGTTTATCATAAACTCTGATAAAAGTGCATATTATTAAACAAAACCATCAATGATAAGAATGTTAAGGAGAAATTAGACGTCTTATTGTCTTCTTCATTACTCCTACTTTTATTCTGGATTACTCTTGAAAGTGATATAAGAAATACTGAAATGTGAAAGACTTTAGTACCTTAACACTATTCTGGTCATAGGTTTAAGCTTAATTGATACTGACTGGTGAATGAATCTGTGAGTGGATGGATGGATGAATGGATGGATGGAAGGAAGGAAAGAGGAATGAACAGACAGCCTGAAGTTTGCATAGTCATTCCTGAGATTTGTCCACAGTACAGGACTATTACTGATGCTTTGGAAATGTACCCAATGATTATTTTTATGGAGCTTACTGAGAAAAATTAGACAAAATATGTATTGTTTTATTTCTATCCATAACTTATAGCACATTTTGCATCTAAAGTCTGCAGACTTCTGAAATTATCAGACATTAACAGAAAAATAATACAGTAACACTTTTTTCCCCCCCAGCACAGCAAAATCAAGAAAGGAAATTTTAGAACAGGTACAAACTGGTTTTTATGAATTTGAGACTTGCATTGCAGAATGTTTTTCAAGAGTTGTGTAAGACCCGCCTGATGAAATGTGGTATTTGTTCAGCCCAACAAACATTCACTGAGAACCTACTACTACTCTGTGCCAGGAAGGGTACACAACACTGTGGGACCAAGAGCGAATACATCCCTTTTTGCCTCTGAAGATCATACAGTTTTATGGAAAAGGTGATACATGAATAGATGTTATTGGTATATTCTTGTAAAGTGGTGCAATTCCCACTAGTGATGTAGGAGGAGGAGTAGACTATGATATTCTTGAAAGTAGTGAGTATGTCAGCCATCTTTATTTCTTAGTGTCTAGGAAGTCTCTGGTAGACTGTAGGGGCTTCAAATGTAGGTTTTGAGTGAACGCATGAAACTGGAAGTTGAACAAAAATTTCTTGAAGGAGATGAGGTGTAGAACATCAGTAATAATAAGGATACTAATGAAGAGAGCTAAGATTTGTTGCAAGTTTCATTATGTGCACTGTTTAAAATACTCATTCATGTCATCTTCACAAAAACATTGAGAAAACTACTACTATTATCCCTGTTGTACCAAAGACAAAATTAACACAGGGATAAGTTAAAAATTTGCCCAATCCACCCAAAACAGTGTTAGAACCGAAATTCAAATCCAGCACTCTAAAAACTATGGAGGACCATTCTAGGCACAAGGAATGGTAAAAACAAAGATGGAGCAATGAGAAATGAATGTTTGCAGAGATCTACCAAGGAGCTTGGATTTTCTGCTGTAGATTAGAAGTCACTGAATTGTTTAATCAGTGAAGTGAACTGGTTCAAGTGGTGTTTCAGAGGAGTCATTTCAGTTGCTGGGTGGTGGGTAGTGGTAAGCCTTCTGTGTATGGTTGAATGGGTACTGCAAGATAAAGAAGAGCTCACCACCTGAAAGCTGTAAGAGAAGAGAAGGGCTTGGGGGCACTGGGCAGAGCATGAGTAAAGACTGCATGATGAGACAGCATTTTCAGGGAACCTAGAGTACATCAATCTGGCTATAACATGAATTTTAAGGGTAATTAAGAGATGAGGGTAATGAGAGAAGATATTGAAACTTGTCAGTGGGGACCATATTGAGGAACCTGAATTTTTTTCTTAAAATAAATGTAACCACTGAAGAGATTTTAAGCATGGAGTGAGATGATTAAATGTATGTTTTAGAAAGATCCCTCTGTTCAGTGGAAAGTAGACTGGAAACTTGCAAGACTGTGCACAGGGGAATGTGTTTAGGAGTTGTCACAGTAATCTAAGCAAGAAATTATGGCGACAGAAATGCAGGCACGAGGGCCTGAGAGATACTGGGGAGGTGGAATTGATAGGGCTTGTCTGTTGATTAATTGATTGATCATCAAAGTCAGGAAGTGGTGAAATGAGGAAGAAGAGTGGCTGTACATTCTGTTTTGTCCACAACAGTCCTCGTTGTATCAGAGCAATTGCTGTGAGCATCTTTTCCCTCTCTTGAGTCCAACAGTTCTTACGGCAAATTTATGGTTATTCTAATTTGAAGTAAAAGACATCTCCCAGGGTTTTGGTTTGAGCAACAGAGTGGATGCCCTTCCCCAAGAGAGGGAACGAAAGAGAAAGCAGGTTTCAGGACCAGGTGGCGAGACTGAGTTCTGGACAAAGTCAGGTTAAGTGTCCAGGGTAAGAAGGCAATGGGAATCTTTTTTTTTTTTTTTTAAAAGTTTTTTTTTTTTTTTTTTGACAGACAGAGAACAAAAGTAAGCAGAGAGACAGGCAGAGAGAGAGAGAGAGAGAGAGAGAGAGGAGGAAGCAGGCTCCCCGCTGAGCAGAGAGCCCGATGCGGGACTCGATCCCAGGACCCTGAGGTCATGACCTGAGCCGAAGGCAGCGGCTTTATCCACTGAGCCACCCAGGTGCCCCGGCAATGGGAATCTTGAAAAGAGCCCTGCATCTTGGGGCTAGAGCTGTATCTCACAGAATCATTTGCACAAAATGGTGATGGTCTTGGATCCAGCAGAGACTTTAGAGCAGCTCGAACAGGTTGGGCAGCGCTTTTTAGGACCAGGTGGTTGGTGAAAATTTGGGGAAAATCACTTCATTAGATATTTTCCGTGTGCCTCCAGTTCAGCGGATGGATGTCTCCTCTGCAAGGCTGGCTATCGGAAGGCTTCTAATGAGACACGCTCATAGCTGGTGTAGCTGGGACTGTTCCTGGTGCCCCAGGGCATAGGGTCACGCTACTTCCTTAGAGAAGAATTTGAGAGTTTGTTCCTGTCATGAAAGAGCTTAGTGAGATACCACTAACTATTGTCTAGTTAGTGACACATGAGAAACAATTAAAATGATGAATTTATTTTTGAAATGATACATTTATATATTCTAAGTTGGCAGTACAAACTAAGAGTGTTTTAGAATTTCAAAGCAGGGAGAGAACATTGTAGGCTGGAATAGTGGCAGCCATTTGTCGACTTGGCATTACATTTTCCTGAGATGTTTTTGGGAACAGGAGTAGAAGGACCCCAATGAGCAATGCTTTGGTAGTTTATGCCAGCTCTTACACTGCTATCTACTGTCTTGTTGCATCTCTGGATATCTGAGATGTCTCTGCATTAGTACCATCTCTCCAGCTAACTATAGCTGGGGAGACCATGTGGAAAGCTTCCGGAGGGGGGTTTGCTGGGCCCTGGCATTTAGGAACGGGCATCCCAGGCTTGGCACACGCAACAGATAATGAGCAGAAAGAGTGGGCTGAAAATGAGTCTGGCATACGTGAGGAACATTAAGGAAATTGGAAGTGCTTGAGGGTTCATGCTGAGGCGTAACAGGAGGCAAGGCTCAGAAAGATCTCCTTCTCTTTGCCTGGGCTCTCTTCTGCCTTTCTTAGCTTAGCAAGCTCCTACTTATGTTTAAGACCCAATCCAAATGGCATCACCTCCAGGAAGACTTCCGCGACTCCTCCGGATGATCAGACCGTCCTCGCTGTGTTGTTCCAACACATTTGTTTATGCCTCTTACCACAGCATTCACCACATCGTTCTGAACTTGTTTACAAGTGTGTTTACTTCATTAGATTAGGAGTTATTTGAGGACATACCTCAATTTCTTCCTTCCCTGGTCCTGAGTACAGGGCTCAGCACAGAGAGGGCCCTTGATTGCTGTTAGCAGATAAAAGATTTAAATGACAGATATGAGGGTGGGGCGTGGAGTTCACTGTCCTACCAAGGTAATGAACTAGCAGTCCCCCGACATGCTTCCCCCTTTCCTGTCTCTGCCTTCAGCACAGTGCTCTCCTCTGCTCTTGACCTCTACATCTTGTGCATTTTTCCAGGTCCCGTTCAGTGTTTTTTATGCAGCTTTCTCTAACATGGGACATACCTCCTTGTCAGTGATCTCTAGCTCCTAGACCTGAATTCCAATATTTGATGCATGAGGGAATAGAAACCTGACTTCGGCCTCAAGTTGGGCAGATTCATTGTATAGAATGGGAGCAAAGTTCTGGGAAGCTCCTTGCCATTGTCCAGACAAGGATGAATATGGCTGAACAATCCAAAGGAGTCAAAGAAGAGGTCTCTTCTCTGTTACAATGGCAGACCCCTAGTCCCTAGGCTCTGGTTGTGTTTCAATGTGATTGTGCATCAAAAGTCTTCTAGCTCAGCGTTTGAGCTGCCTGTGCTTTCTGTGCTCTTTGTGACTGCGGTGGGAATGCCTCTAAGGGAGATATACTGACATCTTCTTTCTAGATCTTGCTGACCTTCTTGCCTAGACTTCTGAGCATAGCCAAACGTTAATAACACCACTTTTTCATTAGCAAGTTCTTAGCGGAGCACTATATCAGGTAAACCCAAATAAAAGTGCCAGGACAAATAGTTCAAACACTCCAGCGTCTCTGAGTGGCTGTCCTACCTGTAGTTAAACTAAAAGGAATGATCGCTGCTTTTCTTCCCTGGAGAGCTTTCACCAGTTTCAAAGTGGGCCAGTAACTCCCCGAACAGAAGAGGAAGCAAACTCTATTTAAAGCAGTGCCTGCTTGTTTCTGTTTTAGCCATTTTGGCAAACCACTTGAAAAATGAAATCTTTTGGCCTAAACTCAGTTAAATCTCAGATGCAATCACTTTGCCAAGATAATCCAATTTAGCATCACCTTATATTATTTAAAGCTGTGAGTGAGGATGTATTCATAGGGGCCATTGAAAAGAACTGGCTTGGAATTCGGGACCTTGTGGGTTTGGTCTTGCTTGCTTGCAAAGGAGGGTCAGATGTCAAAGCAAGCAGTAAATGGAGTTGAGGGACCAAAGGTTTATCCAGTCAATGAACATCTTTTTGAGCACTTTGTGCCAGATAGATACCATACTTGGTGCCAGAAATAAAGCAATAAATAAGACCCAATCTCTGCTCTCGAGAAGCTCGTGGAGATTCAAATATTTATAACCGAAATGAGAAGTCCTGAAAATACAAAGTGTTAAGTGGTGTATGTGGGACACCTACACTTAGGGAGGAGGATTCCTGTGAGCCGGAACTTAAAAATAAGTGAAGTTTGCATGAGGAGAAGAGCACTCTTGACAGAGGGAAGAGCTTGTGAGAAGACAGGAATGAAGAGGCAGGGAATGTTCTAGAAGCAAGAAGTGATGACAGGAGATAGAATGTCGGGGGGCATGAGGGACATAAGGTGAGGCGGATTCCTAACAGTCTGATACATCATAGTAAGGACCTAAGATTTATTCTGTAAGCACACAGAGTCATCAGTGATGTTTCACAAGCAAGAAGTCAGCAAAACCTGGAAAGCAGATGTCGGTAGACTTCCTCTCAAACAGACTTACGCACCGCGATCATGTTCCTTGTTTTGGAAGGAGAAGGCTGATGGTGGAATGAAGGATGCTCTGTCTGCATAGACCATGGGAAGTAGGAAGGCATGCCCGAGTGTCAGATGAGAGACAAGGAAAGTCTAAACTAATGCACTTGGCCATGGGAATCCCATCGTTTCATTTTGATGAGAAATGAATAGGATTCCGAGAAGGCGAAGGAGGGATTAAGGAAGGTTCTGCTTTCCAACTTCAGTGATGCAGGATGGCCATTGTCACGGATGGGACCCCAGGGGAGCGCTCTGGTCGGGCGGAGGGAAGTAAAAGGCGAGAGAAGAGAAGATGAACTTGTCTGCAACATGTCAAGTCTGGGGAGTGTCTACAGAGCATCTTGGTCAATGGTTCACCAGACGTGATGCCCGGTCTACCCCAGACCTGAGGAATCAGAATGTCTGGCCAAGAGGTGAGTCCCCCCCAAATCGCTCCTCCAGTGATTTTAATAAGATTCTCCTACTGCAGGCTGGTTGACAACTGCTTACATTCCCCTTGGAATAAAATCTACCTGCCTTCCCATGGCCTAAAAAGCCCTGCGGTCCTGGCCTCTACCTACCTCAAGGCCTCATCTTGACTCTGCTTCACTCATTCCAGTGAAACCCCACAGGCCTTGTTTCTATGCCTGGAACTCCCCCAAAGCTCTTCATCTTCTTAGAACTTCTTCCTATGCTGTTGCCCCAGACCTTCCAGATCTTTCCATTTATGACTTTTGTGTATGTCATTAAGGCCTTAGCTTAAAGTGATCTTTTCAGAGAGACTCTCACTGTCTACCCAATCTAGAGAAAATAGCCCTTCTCAGGTCACTGCAACATAACTTTTTTGATGGCGTCACAGAACTTTTGTAATAAAAAATTATGTTGTTTATGTGTTTGTGGGTGGGGGTGCTCATTTTTCCCCACACCCACCTCTCCCCACATACATGCCACAAAAATAGGGCCACTGCCCTCATAGCTCTAGTGTTTAGAAGTGTCATTGGAGCATACTAGGTGCTAGGTAAACATCTGCTAAAGGATCTGATAAGGTAGTTGGCGGGGGGGGGGGGGGGGGGGGAGGCAAGGGGGGAGGCATGGGCACCATGGGAGCCCAGAGCATTTGGATCTGATTCAGAACACAAGAACCAAGGAGGTTTTCATAAAGAAGTGAGGTTGGGCTGAGTCTTGAAAAACAAAGAAGCACCAACCATGCTGAGAGAATGGGCTATTTGAGCAGAAGCGATCAGAGATAGGGCAGAGAAATGTCCTAGAGGAAGCTAGACCCTTGCTCAGGACCCCACAGAGCATCCCTTGGTTATTGATGAGTGATGCCGCAGGCCTTCACGCTGGCAGATCTGGTCCCTGACTCTGCTTCAGCCTTCTCTACGGAAGGGGTATGCCTCTATGATACGTCTTCCCTTACATTTCTCAGTCTGGTTTCTTCTGTTAAATTCGTATCAATTACAAGCATAAAATTAAAAGGGGTAATTTGAAAAGAAAAAAAAAGGAAAAGGAAAGTTTGAAAAAAAAAGAAAAACACTCAAACCCCTCCACTCCATTTTCTCTTTTTGGTCGACACCTGCAGGAGCCTTGTCTCTACTAAGGAAGCTGGGCTCTGAGCGTTTTCTGTTGTTAGATTGAGTCTCTGCTGCATGCTGTTTGTGCAAGATGCTGGCAAGGAGAATGCCAAATGAGTGCTGTTGCTCTGGACCCCTCTAGAACATTAGAAGCCTGTCTCCCCAGGGCACTCAAGAGAGCCAAGTTCTAAATAAAATAGAGCCACCTCTTCATGAAAACTCTTTTGTACACTGTATTCCAAGGACTTCTTTCTGCTTGTGGTCTTCAGCTGGTGTTGAGAACTCGCAGGCAAGTCTCTCCCTCTTGCTTCCTTTATCCTCAAACAGTGTCCTCATATCTTGCCCTTCCCTTTGACTCCCCATCAGAAATAAAACTCCACGAATTTAGAATCACTTAGTTATAAACATAAAGATGAAGCAGGCATGAATTTGAAACAATGGAAGTGAATATGTTCCTGACTCAGCATTTCTCCAAACGCCAGTCATCCACAGGTCACCTTGATGGCTTTTCTTGAAGGCACGTGGTGTCATACTATTATTATTTTTCTTTGAGTAGACTTCTTGTTTCATTTTTTACTCATCTTCAGCATTATGAAATCATCAATAAGAGGCTGTATTTATTTTCTTAGAGATTTATATACCTATTTTAGAAAGAAAGCACGAGTGGGAGGGGCAGAAGGAGAGGGAGAGAAAATCTCAAGCAGACTCCATGCTGAGTGTGGAGCCCAACTCGGGGCCTGATCTCACGACCCTGACATCACGACCTGAGCTGAAACCAAGAGTCAGACGTTTAGCCAACTGCATCACCAGGGGCCCCAAGATGCTATACTTATCTCGTTTCCTAAGACACGTTAAAATAATCAACAATAAAAATTAAAAATGTGTGTCCTCCTTCTCAATAAAGCTGGGGGAAAAAGTGTCCTTTACCAATTAAAGTCATCGATGAAATTTCCAGAACTTGGGAAGCATCAGCCCAGGGCTAAGCCCTGACCAGGTTCCAACTGCCATGGTTGACCTCGCTGTTACTGAGGATTCTGAGCCGACCATAAAATGTTACCGGACTCCTGCAGGCTTGTTTCCTGCCTTCCCTGGGGTCCAGTATTACTGATTTCCAAAGAGTGGTTTGCAGGTTGATCAATTAGTTAATATTCATGATCATGCTCTGCAAATCAAGAGAGTCAAAGGTGTGCCGAATATCATGATTTGGAAAACACATGCTAAGCTGTAGTCTCCCTGCTTGTCTCAAAGAAGAAAGTTCTCTTTCAGGCCCATTGAACACTACGCCTCCTGCAGCATCATTTCCCTCTTTTCTCCTGCTGAATGTGTCATGGTCTCTCCAGTTTTGTGGCTTTTATCCACAGTCTTTCTAGTTTTTCCTTTGGGGCTCCACGGTGCGGATCGTACCATCGGCTCTGAAGATGTGGCTGCATGTTTTGTGACCTTCACGTAGATCTGTTTAGCTAGGTTTGGGAGGCAGTGAAGTGTTCCATATCAATGAATCTTCAGATAATTAAAGCTTATCCTCTGTAAGCTCCCAAATATTTTTAAAAATCTGAGCCGTTTTGATAGAATTCTTTCTAAATATATTACACAGTTGATTGCCTTCTTATATAAAGGCAGTCTAATTTCACCCAGGGAGATGGCAAAGTGTGGATAATAGAAGGAGCATCTCAAATCAGCTCGTATTTGTTTGTTCTTGTGGTTTTCTCTTTGACCCAAGAGTGACACCATCACATGTTAATTAGGTGATTTGTCGTTGCTGTTGTTGTTGTTCTGAGTCCCAGGTCGTCTTCAAGGAGCTCACGATTTTACTGGGGGAAGTGGCTATGGAAATGCATCAAAGAGATAATTAGAGATAAATGCTGTGAGCATCTAAGAACAGAGAGGGTCAAGGGCGAATCATGGTCTTACTTGGTCAGGACAAATGAATGAGAGAAATAAAAAGAAGATGCTTGAATTTTTAAAGTTGAGAAGTCCTTCTTGGGGTGCCTGGCTGGCTCAGTTGGAAAAGCATGGGACTCTTGATCTCAGGGCCATGAGTTTGAGCCCTGTGTTGGGTCTAGAGATTACGAAACAAATAAATAAGTAAATAAACAAACTTTTTTTTAAAAAGAGAGAGAGAGAAATCCATCTTTTTTTTTTTTTAAGTTTATTTATTTATTTATTTGACAGACAGATCAAAAGTAGGCAGACAGGCAGGCAGAGGGAGAGGAGGAAGCAGGCTCCCCACTGAGCAGAGAGCCCGATGCGGGGCTCGATCCCAGGACCCTGGGATCATGACCTGAGCCAAAGGCAGAGGCTTTAACCCAAGTGCCCCAAGAGAGAAATCCATCTTAAGGAGCAGCAACTCAAATTTATTCGAACGGAGGCAAGAGTATACTTAAAGACACGGAAGCCTGATAGAGTGATTTGTCTGCTGATGAAATTTGCAGAGACTGGAATATAAGAGTATATTTGTTTGTCCAGCCCATTGTCAACTTTACTTTGATTACAATGGGGAGCGCTGAAGATTTGTAAAGTGGCGCAATAAGATCTAGCTTTTAGGAACATCCTTCTGGAGCATTCTGGCATTATTAAGTACCCACTACATACAGAGATTTATCTAATCATGTGTGGCAGAGAACTGACCAAAGTGGGACAAATTTCTTGCTCTCATAAAGGTAGATGGAGGGTGAAATGTCAGTTGAGGCAATTAGGAGATAAATTGAATTTGCTTAAGTTTTGAGAGATCTTTGCATGTGTAACTGATCAAAATTGATCAGATGTAGAAGGCCATTCCAGGAACACTCCCAGGATTCAGGCTCAGGTGGTGGACTGTTGGTGGTGAGGGTTTACTGGGACAGATCAGCAGCTCTTGAGGGAAGAGACTATCTCATCTCCTTTTAAAAACATTCTCTGGCACTGTGGATCTAGTCCCCCTCTAGTCTGATCCAGATAATCATTCTCTCTTCCATGCTACCTCTAAATCTTATACATGACTTCTAGTCTTGCTTCTATTGTTAGATTACAACTTATGTGTTTGCTTGACTTTCCCTCCTACCGTTCTCTGAGATCTCATTTATCTCTGCAAGCTCAGGACCAAGCGCCTAGATACTTGGTACTTCGAGAAACCCAAGTGGAATTATCAGTAGCGAATGGAAGAAGCTGAGGGGAAGAACAAGGGGTTTTGACTGGCGGGTGTGGTGAGCAAAGGAGTAACCAAGCAGGATGATTTGTTTAACTTTGAACATGTTGAACTAGGAGGGCCTGTGGGACATGAATACAAAGAGAAAGAACAGAGCCTTGGATATAGATGTGGGATTCATTGGAATGTGTTAAGGTATAGGTGTGGATGATGTTCTGTGGGCAACGTGTTTCTAAGCATTTTCATCTTGGAGTAGCACAGAGAGGGCTCAGAATAAAGGGGGGGGGGTATTGGAAGACAATTCTAAGGTAACCTAGAAATGAAAAGACAGCAAGACAGGGGGATAGAAGCAGAGTTTCCAGAGAGGTAGGAGGCAGACAAGGGAGTAATGTCATTAGAGTTGAAGAAGAGTAGAATTTCAAGGAGGCAAATGTCAAATAGCACAGAGATATCAACTAGATAAGGATGTTCACTAATCCCGCAACCGCTCTGGCTAGGGTTCAGCATCATGGTGTAATGGTGGGACCAAAGCCAGGCTTGTAGCAAGATGGTGCAAAGCAATACACCTGTTGAATGCAGTGTGTTCTTCCAAGAAGCTTCAAGAAGGGAGGAGTAGGAGAGCGTCATTCCTGAGGGGGATGGGAGCTATCACAGAAGCCAGAGAGAGGTTCCTGCATTGAGAAAGACTGAATATATTTTCTACTGAAGTGACAAGAAGAGGCTGGGGACACAAAGGAGGAGATTCCTGGTGGATGAAGCCCCCTGAGAGGCATAGAAGAGACAGAACAGTTGGAGGATTTGACTTTGGGCTTGAGGGAGGTATCTGATTCTTCTAGGACAGGAGGGACGGCACTTGGAGCAAAGGGGAGAGGTGCTCGAGGGAACACATGGTGGATGGCTGAATGTCCTCTGTGAAGGGCAGCGCTTGGATGTGCAAAGCCAAGAAAAAGAGAATGGAAGGAGGGGGCTGGGGGCCTCAGGAAAAGTCTTGAAGACTTGGAACCACACCTTGAGGAGGGGAAGAAGAAACCGACCATGGGCGTGTAGAAGAATACCAGAGAAACTAGTGCCCCATGCATCTGCCCAGCCTGACTTCCATGGTTGATTCTGAGGTTTGGGAAGACCATTCGTTTGGGGGGACTCTAGTCAGCCCAGGACAGCCCTCTCTGTATTTCCTGTTATAAATGTACTCTGTGTGTACTAGGACATTAGTGTAGCCAAGTATGACCTCTCGTGCCTGAATTGCCTACTGTCCAGATTCCAGAAACGCCCCTGGTGTTTCCTTGCAGCCAGCCCATGATTCATATCATTTATAATAAAATAAATTATAAATGCCCAATCATTTATCCTTCCCCTATGCATTGAGGTCGGAAGGAAGAGCTTCCTTCCAGGAGGAAGCAGCTAAAACACTGCCCCTTGCAAACAAAAGATGCTTTCTTTTCTGTCCCTGCCCACTGTCCCCTTTGAAGTATTTGGCTGGAGGGGGTTCAAGTGTTACTCTTCTGCACATAGAAACTGTCCTGAGAGTTGACCTTAAGAATTTCCTCTGCCTTTCCCTGCTGCCCTCCACCCTGCGTGTGGGCTGCACTGAGTTGTTTCTTTCATGGTAAAGGATCCTCAGGAGCTGTGCTTTTATGTCCGTGGGTCAGTTTTTGGTAGTTATTCTGTTTCTTCCCTCCTTTTGTCATTTACTCCTTGGATAGCTCTTGGGCCGGGGTCTTCGAGCTTTCATAAAAAAGTACGACAAATTGAATGGTTTAAACAATAGAAATTTATTCTCTCACATCTAGAGGTTAGAAGTCCAAGATCAAGGTGTCAGTGGGAGTATACTTTCTCTGCAGGTGCCAGGGAAGAGATCTTCGTCTCTTCCTGGCTTCTGGTGGTTGCCTGCAATCCTTCGCCTCCCTTGGTTTGCAGTTGAGTTACTCAAATCTTGACTCTGTGTGCATATGGCCATCTTCCTCGTGCATGTGTGTGTCTAGATCTGTCTTAGGAGGAGAACAGCCATTGAATTCAGGGCCCGCCCAACTCCAGTATGACTCATCTTAACCAATTACACCTGCAACACTCCTATTTCCAAATAAGAACACATTCTGAGGTTTGGGAAGACCATTCATTTGGGGGGACTCTAGTCAGCCCAGGACAGCCCTCTCTGTATTTCCTGTTATAAATGTACTCTGTGTGTACTAGGACATTAGTGTAGCCAAGCATGACCTCGCTTCCCAGCCCTCCCCAGTGTCCGGAGCCAGCCCACTCTCTCTAGTCTTTAAGCTGTCTCCAGCCCCCCATTCCATTTTCTGGGACTCTTTCTCACCAGAATTCCTAGTGAGGAAATGTTACTCTCTCTACTGTAAAAGGTCTAGGCCATGTCTGCTCTCCTCCAAGTGTAGCTCCCACAAAGATGTAGCTTGGAGAAACCTGACATGTAGCCAGCCCCCAGTGGGGTGGAGAGGCAAGGCTCTAGAAAAGGGTCAGAGGTGCTTTCCTCTAAGCAGTAACTACTAGTATCTAGAAGATTTTTTTCAGAGTCTTTGTACCAAATGCAAGCTACCCACCCACCTGAGACCCCCCAGATTCTCTTAAACTGAAATATTAGAACTCATGTTATTTTGGATTGCAGGTATGTGTGTTTGCTGATAAGTGTATTTGTTTCCAGAGATTTCAGGACTTATTATTACTACTATTACTACTACTACTACTACTGTTATTATTATTATTATTATTTTCCTCTTTTTGCTGGCAATTTAGCCATGAGGTATGATTTTTGCCCTTTCCTGATTTCCATTTTTAATTTACAGACTTCCACTTGACCTACTTAACGGGGGAATTAAGGCTTACAATCTGTAGGTCCCCTGTGCCTTCTTTACTCTCGTGCTGAGTTACACGGAGACAGGTGCGCCTTCTCCCCCCTGACACCAGAGGAACGTCCATCAGGGAACCGTGCTGGCCCTTTCTTCGGTGACCCTCTGTTCTTGATCACAAGCTGGGGGTCCATATATCTACTGCCAACACCTTCACCCATTCACTGCTTTCCTCAGAAGCTTTCCCCCACCTGTGGTTCTGACGTGGAGGGAAGTCTCCTTACGCAACACGCTGGACAGCTGCTGTCCCCATCCTCAGCATTTTCTCGGAGCTGGGTTCCCCCATCTGCAGATAGACTGCCTCCCCACCTTCAGCCACGGACACACGGGTGTAACCCTGAGCTGAGTCAGGGGACTTGCAGTGGCCGCCACACAGAAAAGCACACATGGCAGTATTTGTAGGATGGCAGAAACGGGACGGGAAGGAAATGGACAGAGGAGTAAACAGAGGTACTTGTCCAGTGGAAGAATTACCTCTCCCTGTTTCCTCTCCATTCAGGAGTTGCCTCTTGGCCCGTCCTTGGTTTCCCATACTTCCACAAATTCTTATTATGCAGCGTGTCTGTTCCTCTTACCATTGATGCTCACTTTTAATCCACCTTGGCTTTTTTTTTTTTCTTCCCCCGGTTGGAATATTTATGACTGGGTAGCTCGTAGTGATTTTGGTCATGCATTAATTTATCTTTGAATACTTTCCATTTCCTTCGTGGCTTTCTCTTCAACAGCTTTATCCTGTTTTCATTTCCCCCAGCACTTTCCCCTCTCTTCCAAAATTAGCTCTACTAAAATTTAATGTCTTTAGTTTCCCCTTCTGCTGTGGCTTCAATTCTCCCTGGTATCAACACGACTATTATTAGCCAATCCCTTTGCTCCTGGGCAAGGCTGTCTCTCCGCCCTCCCACCCCCTCCACCATGCCCTTGGTCCTAGATCCAGACACACAGGTCTGATCTCAGCGCCCCTTGTGCCATGGTTGGCAGGAAAGAGCTGGCCTGCGTGGGGCTGGGCGGGGGCACCTCTCACGAATGTTCTCTCTGCTTCCTGGCGTGTCCTACTTTGTTGCAGAGGACAGGGTGTCCAGCGAGCGGCGCCCCCATTCTGATGCCATCCACACCGCCTAGACTTCCGTGACAGCACGCCCGTGCCCTTACAGCACGAATTCCCTGGGGGACCGGTAAAAGGGACCGCGCGCAAGAAAACCACAGAGTGCTTTTTGTAACGTGCTGCATTTTCTGACGCTGCGAAACGCTCACGTGGCATGGGCACGCGTTCCCTCTCAGCTTACCACTGTCAAGATGTTCAGTCTGGGCTTGCTCGCCGCTGTTTTTAGGGTATTTTATTCAGCATTAAACTCGAAAGCCTAATTTGATGGACACGGCAGAAAGATTGATGCAGAAATGGTTGCTGTTTATGCTCTCAGCCTTCTGGAATAGCGGAAAAATACTCACCTCTCCTGAACATTTGCTCCGCTGCGGTTGCCAAATTATCTACCAGCCACTCTCCAATCTGACAGCATGGTATTTATTTTTAAAAAATTATGCATTGTGGTGTCTGTTTCTGTCTATGACAGGTTCCTTATAATAATGCTAATGTTTTGTCTTTACCTAGTGCCTTTTAATTCAAGGATCTTCTAGGGCTTTGGGCGCTCATCACCTCTGTGGAATGCCACCCAAGAGGAGGCAAGGAGGGAGATGACAATAGAAGAACAGAAGAGTTGTGTGGCGGGCCCTCAGCAGCCCCGGGTCTCAACCACTGGGACGGTCTTTTATCTCCAGCTGAGAAGCTCATTTTTCTTTCTGTCGCCCCGTTCCACACTCGCCCCATCCCTGCTTTTTGTTAGCGGTAAGGAGCTTCCCAGATCTCGCCCTTTCGCTCTGCCACCCTCCCCCTCCCCGCACCGTTCAGACTCTCTAAGATGGCGCTGGGGGCAAGGGAGGGTCCTTCCATTCCCAAGGCACCATGACATCAGAAGTCCCATTCTTCTCTTTTGCTCTTTCCTGACCACATTGGAATAGTCACCACGTGGGATCCTAATGGGTTAGTACGAGGACTGGGTGACAAGATGGCCTTTCTTTTCTAAAGGGAAGAAATACAACAAGGCTTCCATGGACGCTTCTCATCTAACAGTCCCCCTCCATAGCCCCATTTGGTATCTGACATGCCTTTGCTTATTTATAAACAAATAGAAATTATGTTGATTCGGGTCCTTCCCATTGGTACCCATCTGGAGCAAGAAGCTATGTGGTAGGGATTGGACTGCGGCACAAAGATGAGATGAGAATGTGTGGACTCCCTTGGAGGAGCTCACAGTCTAGCTGAAGCATGCGGGTGAGCAAATGCACACGTTCCAAGGAGAAATACAAGGGCAGCTACTACCATAAGGTAATGCTGCATATAGTTCGGGGACCCAGGAAACATTATCTTTAAATAGACGGGAATCGACATGGCTTTTAGGGGATAAAACAACATTTAAAAGATTGAGACTGCGGAGAGAACGATGAAGATTGACAGAGAACAGAAAGTAGCCCACATTGGCTCAAAAGAAGAGCAGAAGTAGGGAGATCAGAGGGAAAAAAATGACTCAATCATTCGTTGGAATTTTGTAGGTCCCGAGAGCAGATGCAAATGTCTACCTCAGTTTAAGGGTGGAGAGCTGCCTGTGTACCGGACAAGAACAGAGCTATCATTAGGAAAACCAATCTGGAAACAGTGTGTAGAAGAAACTAGCATAATGAGTCTTACAAATGGAGTAAAGGGAGGGGGAGTGATTTTATAGATGAAAGAGTTGTGACCCCTAAACATTGCCATCCTGGGGCTCCATAGGCCCAATAATTAATTTCCAAGGCCCTAAAATCACTTATGCCTTGATGTCAGAGCAACCAAGCAGAAGCGTCTACTACTAATTGAAAAACTCAGCAGTAACATCTCTGACCTGCAGCAATGCATTCGTACTGTTGTGGGATAGATGCAAGGGGTTTCTAGGGGAAGCTATTGCAAGGCTATCGCCCGCACGACTGAATTCACATCAATGTCCTTTCCCCTTGCGCAGACTCTGCTCCATGTGTTCTAAATCTTTTTCGAAGAAAAGCTTTCCTACTAAGATATGAAAGCTTACATTTCAAAGAGAAGAGAAAAGAGAAAAAAAATCAGGATTGATCGAACACGCACACCCAAACATGCATCTAACCACACCGAGAAACTAGAACTATTTTGTTGGCCTGTTGGCAGTGATGCTGTTTAGTCAGAATGGCCGCTAGAAATTGCTGGAGCATTGGCTCTCAAAGGAACGGTGCTTGCCCACTGGTTAGATTTGCAGAGACAGCCCAGGGTGGCACAATGTCTCTAAAACTAAAAGTCAAGCAAGGGTGTTGGAGGGTGGAAGTTCTCGAAGGGACCCAGGTCTTGAGGTTGCATTTTCCTTTGGGGTACTCTGTCGTTTGCTAACATTTCTACTCCTGGTTGTTAATGTTGAGTTGACCTTGAAATCTACATCGCTAACAAATGCCCCCATTTGATGCCTGCATACCATTTGGGTGACAGTAATAGATACCAAGGCATGTAGCTTTATTCCTTTTCAGTTGGCAAGGAAATCTGTGTCTCTTCTTCATGGCTCAGTAATTGTAACCTTGTATCTGTATGTGTGCATAGCACGTGTCTATGTGTGTGTGTGTGTGTGTGTGTGCGTGCATGCATGCATACTGTGGTTTCACATCTGCTTTTACAGCATTTTTCCAACCAACAAGCCAACCTGCTTACCCAATCAACAGCTGTGACCTAAGCAGAGTTATGGGCCAGAAGGGAGTTTGTCCTAGGTGAGCTCACCATGCTCAATGGAACCTTCTTTAGGGTTTGTTAAAAGTTACTTTTTTTCCCCCCAGTTGGATCTATATCAAAAGCCCTCCACCCAGGTATGTAAAGTTCCTGTAACCCAACCTTCTTAGAAAAACAAAAGCTGTATACTGTTTGTCATTGTCCCAACTCCCTTGTAGTCACTGTGATATTGCGACCCTAATGTGAGCCAGGGAGAAAAATGTGGCCACATATATCTTATTCCACCAAATTCATCCTGAAATGTCATTTTAAAAAACTACACATTTGTCAAAAATCTGATGTGACATGGGTACCTCGAAGTAGTTACCCCATTGGTTAAGCTTAACTGAGAAATCTGGTTGTGTCTTTGCATCCACTTGCCCACTACTAATGGTTTGGTCTATGGTCTATTGATAACAGGCCAAGATCTATTTGTCACCATCTTTACAATGGCTCTACTCAGAAATAAGCTCATTGGTCTTAAATTAGTGGACAAATATGGAAATGTTTATCACTTAATTAGAGCAACGAGGTTTTAGACCTTAATAGTATGATTCACTACTTCAGAAAACGGAATGACTTGGAGTATGCCAGAAGCTGAAACTACTTGTATTCTGTAAAAAGTAGACTTTTATTTCATACATATACATACATGCATAGACACACACACACACATACATCTATACCAATTGTGCTGGTAGAAACATATACTGAAAAGCGAAAGAACTTCAAGTTTATTTTTTAAATTATGAATTTTTAAAGAAAATTAAAATAATAAGTAATATAAATGGTACACAGAAATTTGCATTCATGTATTTTAAAGCTAAATTTCTTTTTTAAAAATTTTAAGCCGAGTGTCATGGATACACAGTGTTATATTAGTTTCAATTCTGTATATTCCTCAGCACTCACCATGATCAGTGTACTCTTTAATCCCCATCTGATTTCTCCTCCACCCCCCAACCTACCCTCTGGTAACCCTCAGCTTGTTCTCTAGTTAAGAGTCATATTTAGGGGTCTGTTTTTTTGTCTCTTTTTTTCTTTGTTTGTTTCTTTTGTCTCCTAAATTCCCTGTATGGGTGAAATCATGGGATATTTATCTTTCTCTGACTGACTTATTTCATTAGAATTACACCCTCTAGATCCATCCATTGTTACAAATGGCGAGCTCTCCTTCTTTTTGATGGCTGAGTAATAATCCACTGTGTCTATAAACCCCTTGTTTTTCCATCCATCTGCTGATGGCCACTTGGGCTATGTCTATAATTTGTCTATTGTTGATAATGCAGCTATAGATACCAGGGTGCACGTGCCCCTTCAAATCAGACCTTTTGTATCTTTTGGTTAAATACCTAGTAGTGCAGTTGCTACAAAAAACAAGGTAGTTCTATTTTTAACTTTTTGAGGGACCTTTGTAGTCTTTTCCATAGTGTCTGCAACAGTTTACATGCTCACTAAGAGTGGGTGAGTGGTTTTCTCCACATCCTCGTGAACACTTGTTTTTTGTGTTTTTAATTTTAGCAATTCTGACAGATGGGAGGTGATATCTCATTGTGGTTTTGATTTGTATTTCCCTGATGATGAACGATGTTGCGCATCTTTTCATGTGTCTGTTGGTCATCTCTGTGTCTTCTCTAGAAATGTCTGTTCATATCTTCAGCCTATTTTTTAATTGGATTGTTTGTTTTTTGGATGTTGAGTTATATCAGTTCTTTATATATTTTGGATACTAACCCTTTATCAAAATGTTATTTGCAAATATCTTCTCCTTGAAGATTGTTTTTTAGTTTTGTGGATCGTTTCCTTTGCTGTGCAGAAGCTTTTCATTTTGATTCAGCCCAGTAGTTCATTTTTGTTTTCTTTCCCTTGCCTGAGGAGACATAGGTAGAAAAATGTTGCCATGGCCAATGTCAGAGACAAAGAAAGCTAAATTTGTTTATTAAACTATATTCCTTTCTTACTCTTTTAAAATTGAGATATAAATGTATCTGAATGACATATAACAATAGATTAATTTCAGTTTGTCTTTTATTAAACTTATCTAAATGGATTAATAAGTGGTCACTTTGCTTTTATATTTTGAGTTTGTTCCAGAATACATGATTAAAATAGATTTTTTTTTTCCCCAGAAGTCTATAATCACCACTTTTGGAAATGACCATTAAAAACTCTACAAGTACGCTGGTTGTTTGTCTTTAAATGTGTATTTTATGTTTCTGAATGCAGATATAAAGATAAGAAAGAGACTGAGGAATTGAGGAATTATGCCTCCTGTTCTCCAAGTGGACGTTGGAGCACAGATGGAGCCAAGGAATCCCTGCATTAGTTTCTTAAAATCAAACTTTCATCGATGTCAGCAGCCTAATCCCCCCCGCCCTTAAGCAGTCATTTTGTTCCCCTAAATACTATGGTTTCTGCAGAGGTCATACTGTTTAATCTTCCCAGTTTCAGAGTTTGAAAGTGATTTACAGTGTAGTGACCATATGATGTGGACTAGTACCTACGCATCTCAAGGCAAGCTGGGAGTTACTATGTCCATTTTGTGTCGACCAAGTTCTTCACCCTTGTTTCTGAAATCCTCCATTTCCTTGTGTAAAAATGTGTTGGAAGTTATTTTCTCACATGATAAACTAGGTGCCACCTGATTCGTGTTCCTAGGTCTCAGACTCTACCTTCCTTTTCCATAGTTATTCTTTATTCACCCCACCTCACCCCCCAAGTCCATGCCGACGATTATGCGACCCTGGAAAACCATCCTTTAAAAAGCCATGTACATTCCATCCTACGGATCATCCTTTTAGGAAGAAAGAGAGAGAACTCATCCCTACAGAGTGGGAAGGTCCTGGATGGACAAGGTGAGCATTTGTGAGTGTCATGCAGGATCTTATGAAGTCCTCCACCTCGTTGTCACCAAGGAGACTCCATGGGGGGAGGCCAGGGGCATGTGGTCATGGAGAGAAGCAAACAACTCTCAGGATATTCCTTTTTCAGCCGAGTCAGAACCCATGTTGAGTTGTTTGCCATGGCTACAGCTGGAATGAGAAAGAAGAGACTGGAAAGATCTGATGTGGTCCAAGACAAACTCTGATAAAACTCACACATTTGCAAGAGCGATCCTCCTAAAGCATGGGTGTCATCACACCCCCCTCTTCTTTAAAACACTATTATTTGAATCAGTGGTTTTCACACTACGGTTGTCAGAGTTGTGGGGTCTAAGGTGATGCTTAAAACCAAAATGGGGGCCAGGGGCAGAGTTTGAATCCTCAGCTTGTGTTTCACTAGGAAAGAAGAGGATAGCTGCTAACAATAGGTTTAAAATTCTTAGCATGAAAAGGATATGGCTATTAACTTGCCACACATTCATCCATTGAATATTTAATGGTTGAACTGAGATTTGGAGGGCGAACGGAAGTGCAGCCCCAAGGAGAGCCGGTGAGGCTGGAGCAGGGGCCAGGGTCAGAGAGAATATGGAGACTGATGAGGGCAGAATAGGGAAGAAGCAACCCATGAAGAACTCCACCGGCTTTGTTAGGAAATTTTGTCTCAAAAGCATTGATGAGCCCTTAAACACTTTGTGAGAAGGAGTGATGAGATAAAAAAAAAAAAAAAAATCTGAGTTTTTAAAAGATCATTCTCGGTTCCGTAGCTCAGGGGTTAGAGCACTGGTCTCATAAAAGATCATTCTCATCTTGAATTGGAATCAAAGCTGATCTGAGAGGCATGGCACTACAATGGTGGGGAAGGGTACAAGACCAACAACTGAGGGGATGGTGTTCGTCCAAGAATCAGACACTCCTCAGGAGCTCCAGATAGTCTTAGAGATTTGGTTGACTGTAAGAAGACCACAGAGGACGGGGACCTCAACTCCAAAGGCAATGACCAGACTCAGAGCCATAAAGGTGATGCCCAAAAGAACAGGTGAGCCAAGAAACACCACTATAAATTCTGAAAAGACCCAAAGGATGGCCCCATCAACAAAACACGGGGAAAAATACTGAAAGACTGGATAATAAGCCCAAGGAGATGTCTTTCAGCTGGAAGGGATGAAAAGCTCATACGTTTTGTGCCATCGGCATAAATGCGGATAAAAAGCACGATGAAATTAGTAATGGGAAGTAAAGTATGTAAATTCAAAGCCAATATATAACCAATTGAGTCAGCCCTGCGAAATGACTCACTCTAGGTGCCTTCGAAACAGAGGAACCTTTTACAATTTGATTTCCTTGCAGATGCCAGCTCCATTGATTTTGGGAGCTGCACATTTAGAAACAATTGCTGATCTTGATAATGACCCCTCCCTATGGCTCTGAAGGAGGTTTGCAAATTGTCATTTTAGACTCAGTGTGAATACAAGTTTGAATACTCACTTTGAATTGCAATCAGATTATTAAAATAAATGCATAACATGTAAGCATATTAATTGACAATAGGATATATAACTCTGGGTAGCTCAGAAATCTGCACTGATCTGATCAATGTCCTCTGCCCCTTTTTGGCAAGCTCTCTTGGAAACTAGATCATCATAGGAGGATTGGTGGGTGCAGCATCAGAGTTGGGCTAGAATGTTTAAATGGCATCAAATTCTGATAGGTAGATATATCCCTCCCTGAGATGGGGACCCAGCTCCCATCGGCCTCAGAGCACCTTCTCCTCTAAGTGGCGCTTAGATACACCTTACCAAAGTTTGTCTCTATGACTTTTCTTTCGCTTTGTGCCATAATCTTTTCACGTTCAGTCACTGATTTCTCAGATATTTGCCCACACAGATAAAGAGCCTCTGGTCAGGAATTGCTATTTCTTTCTATCAAGAGCTTCCTACCAAGTTTGAAATAAGTGCAAATCCTGATGCTTTTGACAGTGTAAAGAACGAAACTCAAGTACCTTTCAGCCTTCATGAGAGTTAAGTCCCGTTATTTAGAAGTTAACCAGCTGGAAATTCATTGCATAGCAGCCTCTGATGAATGAACACAGTCATTCCATTTACCCAATCACAAATGTGTCCTTCTTCAAAGGTGAGTAATTTTAATTTTCATGCCTCAGCTGCTGAATCTGCAGTCTTTGCTTTTGTAACCACACACTATGCAGGGTAAACCTAGAGGCAAAGTCAAGAAAGTGGAGACTCAAGGGAACTGTTCTCTGTCCTCCCCTTCCCTCACCTCAGTTCTTGCATCTTCTCATATATCCCTTTTCCTGCCACTCCAAACCCAGCTTCCCCTCCTCCTCACCCCAGTACCTACGTGAGAGTCCCGCTGAGGTATGGAGTGAGATCCCGCGTCGGGCAGAGAAAATGGCTGTGACATGATTTCACCCTCCCCAGCACTTCTCGAAGTCATGGTTCCAAACCCCATCTGCTTCCTTGGCCTCGGTCCTTGTCCTCTGTTTGCCTAGCTCACCCCAGTTACTCTTCCTTTTTATCCCTGTGTGGAAATGAAAGGCAAGTGGGTGTGTGTAGGGGGTTGAGAAATTAAATTGGAGTGGAATGGACTGAAATGAACTGGACGCCAAGAGAAGAGCCATCCACCCACGACAACAGAAACAGCCTCCGAGGAAGGAGATTGGATTCAGAAGAACCCCAGGTAGAATCCCATGACCTTATCGCTTTTTCATTTTCTTTTCCCAGCTGGACTTTCCACACTATAGGACTTCCTCCTTAAAAAAGGGAGGAGGGATGATCTGATGTCAATGTGTGTGCTTCTACTCAACCCAGGAGCTGAAAAGGGAGGCTCAGCTCTGGTCCAAGACGTGTCTCCTGAAGTACCCTGTCATAGCACCTCACCCAAAGCCCTTCCTTTGGCTCTTTTGTTGGAATGGTGGCATCGTGATCTAGGCCTTTCCTGGACAACAGAGATGGAGAACGGTAAGAAGATTCAGCAGGGACCCTTGAATGAGTTATATCAGTTTCAGGTAAAATTTTTATTTTATACAGAGTATGTGAACACAGAAGGAAGATCAGAGAGAGATGGAGAGAGAGGGAATCTTTTTTTTTTTTTTAAGATTTTATTGATGTATTTATTTTTGAGAGAGAGAGAAGGAGAAAGTAAGCCATCAGGGGTAGGAGCAGAGGGAGAGGGAAAAGCAGACTCTGTGCTGAGTGCAGAGCCCAGCACGGGGCTCGATCCCCCGACCCTGAGATCATGAGCTGAGCCGAAATCAAGCGTCCCATGCTTAACTGACTGAGCCACCCAGAGGCCCCCAGTTTCAGGTAACTTTAATGACACATCATTTCCATTTGAGTAAGCAACTAGGTGGACAGTTATTACACAAAGGTAACCAATCATGATAAGCCTGACACTTGACAAATAAAGCCAGTTGTGATAAAGTTGCTTTGAGGTATGTTTTCTGCTGTGCTTCTCATAATACCAAAAATCCTCCAGTATTCTTTGTGGTTATGGGCCTTGGTGGGTTACCCCTCCCTTCCAGGACATTTTCCTGGTACATTATGGTAGGCCCTCAGTGCTCGGCTATAATTGCCAACTAAAAACAGAAAGAAAAAAGAAAATTCCTACTTTAGAATCATGACAGGTTGGCAGGCTGCATGGTGGGGTGAAGGCTCCGGAAGGTTTATCTGCTTCAACGATACTCATTCCCCTGCCGCGCTCACAGTAGAGCTCAGGCAGGACTCAGATGGCATTTCCATTCCGTTCTCTCTATTTCTTCTGTTCTCCAAAACTGATCAGTTCGTTTTTCATTTTTTTTTTTTTTAAAGTGTCCTCAGGCTAAAATTTTCCCTGTTTGACATCAATCCAAAGGTACATTGCCTGCAGTTTGAAGCAAATTGTAATTGTGTTCGTGTCTGCTTCGCGAAGGATATGAGCCTACTTTTCCCATCAATTTTCATTTTTTAAAAGATTTATTTATTTATTTATTTTTTGAGAGAGAGAGAGAGAGCGAGCCTGGTGGGGGGAGGGGCAGAGTGAGAGGGAGAAGCAAACTCCTTACTCAGTAGGGAGCCCAAAGGGGGCTTGATTCCAGGACCCCAGGATCATGACCTGAGGTGAAATCAAGAGTCAGATGCTTAATCGGCTGAGCCACCCAGGAGCCCCTCAATTTCCCTTTTAAGGGTCTTCTCTCCAGCCTGCTCCGAGTCACTGTAGATGATCTGATAACAGACTTTTTCCTGCTGCATTACCTAAGGACAAGCTTCTTTCCATTTATCTCCTATCTTTTTTTTTTTTTTTTAATGATTCTATTTATTCATTTGTCAGGGAGAAAGAGAGCACACACACAATCAGGGGGAAAGGCAGGCAGAGGGAGAGGGAGAAGCAGGCTCCCCACCAAGCAAGGACTCGATCCCAGGACCTGGGATCATGGCCCCAGCCGAAGGCAGACGCCCAACCGACTGAGCCACCCAGGTGTCCCAAATTTGTTCATTTCAAAAAGGGAGAGTAAACAGCATGACATTACCTGGGCCAAGATAAGTCATCTAAGACCATTGTCTAAGACAATTAACATTAACAAAACATGATAAGACAGGTAGACAGATAGACATAGTCATGTCCGTTTATGTTTATTTATATCTAGACAGATCCATTCATCTCTTCCTCAGTGACTGGTTCGATTCTAAGTTTGACAAAAAGACCAAGATTTTGCTAAGGGGTCTTTCCATGTCATTTCCTTGCCCCTGTGGAGGACATGACTTGTCTTCTCCTTTGGAGGAGCATGGACGCTCCCTTCACACTGTAGATACCTCCCACTCCTTTATGTTCAGTCTTCCTTTTAAGATTTTATTTATTTATTTGACACAGAGAGAGATCACAAGTAGGCAGAGAAGCAGGCAGAGTGAGAGGGGGAAGCAGGCTCCCCGCTGAGCAGGGATGCGAGGCTCGATCCCAGGACCCTGAGATCATGACCTGAGCAGAAAGCGGAGACTTAACCCACTGAGCCACCCGGGCACCCCTACGTTCAGTCTTCCTGATTGAAGAATTTTCTAGGCCACATCTCTGAGCTGCCACCAAGGAAGTCTATAACCTGGTGGGCTTGTTACTTACCGGCAAGAAACCTTTGAAGATCATCCCAACATCAACTGTGTCTTGTCTCAGGATGGCAGAATCTTCGTGTGCGAGCATGCCAGGGTGTGAGGCTAGTCCGAGCGGGGCAGCGGGGCTCACCACAGCATGGGAACCAGCAAGGAAGTGAGGATGCCGAGGGGTTTTCTTGATTGCTTGCTTTTGCAGTACAGCTGCCATGCAAGGTTACATTAGTTTCAAGGGTGCCTGAGTTTGCCTTTGAGGGCCGTCCCGATTATCAAAGATTCTTCTCTTATGGTTCCGCACCCCAGCATTTTCCGCAGCTACACGAACGGACCATCCACAGGGGGCCCCTTGCTGAGATGGGAATGCTATCCTAGTGCTATGACTTCTTCCTTTTCCTTTCCCCAACAATAAAAAGGCACGTTTGGATGAGACCGTGTGGGCCCCTTTCCTTCTTTTCAAGGCAACATGGAACTAAAATCTATCAGAAAGGAATAAACACCTGGCCTTCATCACTGGCCCTCGCTAATGCCAGTTTATTATTCTGTTGTTCGTTTTCCTGGATATAAAAAGAGACGGGACAAAGGGAGACAGGATTTTTTTTAAAAAGTTGTGTCTGTTTCATCTAATTTGATGACTGTTATTATACCAAACATTAGAAATGTGTTAAGAGGAAATATTTGTTTACACCTTTAGCTGCATAAAAAGCAATATTGCTTCAGTCTTGTTAAATCAATTACTGTCTGGGCTTTCAGGAGTTGGCAAGCAATTCTGCGTGCCCTCAAAAAAGAGCTGAAGTTGCAGAATTATTATTTAAAACTTATATTATTCACTGCCCCTCAAAAATAAAAAAAACCACCCCACAAATATCACCCTTTCTGAAATCCAGATTGGACTATTGCAATAGTAAGCACATTCATTTATAACGGCTGGCACTTCCTTAGTGCCGGGGACCCCCTTTGGCCATTCAGGCGGGTCCACCTTTCATAATGAAATCTATCCCTCAGATAAAGGAAAATAAACAGACTGGGTACCCTAGGCTAACGTGATTTTCTGAGTTTTGGAGGGCAGCCGCTTGTTTATTTTTTTTTTTTTTCAACCTGATAAGTTTCCAAGGCAAAATGATTTATCTCTGTCCAGTTTTTCTTGGGAGATTCACTGTGCTGAAAGTGGATTAAGGAAGAAGTAAAGAACAGGCTGAAATAGAGCGGGCAGGAGCTCGAAGGGCAGCACTGACATGACGATGGCCTAAGCTGATTACTGTGTATCCTCTAAAGGAGCAAAAATCAAATTAAATTGGGGGAAAAGAAAGTGAAAAGAGAAGGAAATTGCAATATTTGGGTCTAGGGGAGATTGCATTGTAGGGTTAATAGAATTTAGATGGCAACATCATTTTTAAAACCAGATGGGCTTCTGCCTGTAATTCCTGAATGTACTGTTCATAGGCAAGGTGTGTGTGTGTGTCTTTCTCTGACATGACACAAGAAAAAAAAATGTTCACAAATGATAATTGCCTAGTGCCAGCAGTCACATAATTCCCTTTCAAAAGGGAACAGGGAGAAGAGCTGTTGCCAAGGCGAGCTTGGAGGCTGTGAGGCCCCCGAGTTCTTTGCTGTATCTGAGGTCCCACCCACAGCCTGTCATTTCTCTCCGAGGCACGGCTTGGCACCTGGGAAAGGCTCTCTTCCCACCCTGATGGGGAGGAAATGCCCCGCTAGGATTCAGCGTCTCCCAACACACCTTCTCCATTCATGGCGACCCCGCGGACTTGGGAGGCTTATCACTCTCTGTGGGAGGTGCCCAGAAGGGTCACCCAGGGTTCTCAGCCTCCAGACACTCAGAAATACAGGAGTGACCTAGGAATAGTCCATGAGGAATATGAATGAGTGCTAGATCAGTGTATGGACGGGTTCTTCTCAAGTTCGGTCTCACATCCCAGTAGGACACCATGGTCAGTAGGGAGACAGGAATGGAGCTGGGGCTTCCATGGCCAGAATGGCCGGCGATCCCATGACCCACCTTCTAGGAACAACAGGTAGCATTTATATAATGCTTATGGTGGGCCTGGCCTGGGGGGAAGCATCTCACGCGCCTCATGGCAGTCCTACGAGTGGGTAAGGGAAGAGAATACAGGGTACCCACCTCTTAGGAGAGATGATCTGTCTTAGGTGCTCAGTGTCTGGGGCAAACATCAGCTACCACTTGCATCCTCCTCCTCAGTGGATAGATAAAGAAACCCAAGCTGAGCTGCAGTAATAAGTAGTTATTAGCAGGACCTGAATTCTAACTCCGGTCTGACTCCCAAGACCATTGTCTTAACTTGAATGTCTTATTGCTGTACCGTGAGTGGCAGGTGTGTGGAGCCTTGGGGTCTCTCTCAGCGATGTCAGAGCAGACGTGCATTAAGGGACTCAGGGAGAATTGCAAAATGAAGGGTTAAGAGAAGGTTCTGGAGGAAGAGAGGTGTGGGAAAATGGTTAGGATTGAGTGGGCAGAGGAAGGCAGTTAGTTTAGACCTGGAGACAGTGGGTTGAGCAGGCTGGCTGGAGCTGATGGTCAACTGGAAGGCAGGACATTTTAAGGAAACTGAGCTCTCCACACGCTGCCAGGCGTGTGTCCTAAAAGCCTCCTCCTCACACACCCAGGCCTTCTTTTCATCAGTAGATAAAGCAAACTCTGTGATTCTACTTATTTGAGGTACCTAGAAGAGTCAAATTCATGCGAACAGGAAGTAGGTTGGGGATTGCCAGGGGCTGGGAAGAGGGAGCTGCTTAATGAGAACAGAGTTTTAGTTCTGTAGGATGAAAAGAGGTTTGGAGATGAGTTGCACAGCAACATGAATGTACTCAACACTGCCAACCGTACACTTAAACATGGTTATGATGGGGGCGCCTGGGTGGTTCAGTTGGTGAAATGTCTACCTTTGGCTCAGGTCACGATCCCCAAGTCCTGGGGATGGAGTCCCCCTCTCAGGCTTCCTGCTCAGCAAGGAACCTGCTTCTCTCTCTCCCCCTCACCTTGGTTGTGCTCTCGCACTTTCTCAAATAAATAAATAAATAAATACATCCTGTAAAAGTGATTCAGATGACAGATTTTATGTCTGTTTCCCCACAGCGTTAAAATATTTTATGTCAATAAAATATTGATGGGCACCTGGGTGGCTCAGTGGGTTAAGCCGCTGCCTTCGGCTCAGGTCATGATCTCAGGGTCCTGGGATCGAGGCCCGCATCAGGCTCTCTGCTCAGCAGGGAGCCTGCTTCCCTCTCTCTCTGCCTGCCTCTCTGTCTACGTGTGATCTCTCTCTGTCAAGTAAATAAATAAAATCTTAAAAAAAAAATAAAATATTGACCTTAGTCTCGTCATTAGAAAGCCTTCTTACCCCAGTATGATAAATTTGGGGTAATGTCTCGCCTTTTCTCCTTCCAGGTTGGAGCGTGGGATACTGTGGTGCAGCAGATCTGGTTTTGTCCCTCACTTCCTAAGACATTCTCAGTGGGGGAGCCTTCCTAGGCTCCTCTCTTATTTATTTATCCTCTTTTACCCCTATTTCCTATCCCAGTCCCCCCTTATCCTCATTCCAACGGGTTAACTATGTATCTTTTAATTCTCGTATGGTTTTGCTCAATAGGGATTGTATTATGTTCACCCATTTTAATGGACGTAAATGATATGTTCCCTTGATGTTCAGTGTGCCTTTGGTCCATTGTTTCTAATGGTTTCTGCTCAGTCCTCTTGGCATGGGCACATCTTACCAGTCCACTCTCCCGGCAGGGGGCGCTCCAACTGCCTCCCGCTTCGGGGCACAATCCGCCCTGGATGTCTCTGCTGCACTGAAAGGACCTCTTGTGTTCAACAAAGACTAACATAAATGAACTTAGTAGATGACCGCGGAGAAAATGGAACTTGCAGTGTCTAAATTAACAAGAGAGTAATATCTAGAACACACAAGAAACCTACTCAAATCGAGAAGAAAAATACAGAAACGCCAATAGAAATTGGGCAAAGAATACACGTAAGCACTTGAGGAAAATGGAAACCCAGAGAAACTAACAAGTATTTGAAGAGGTGTTCAAATTCATTAGTGATCGGAGAAATGCATTTTGCTTTATTTTTATGTTTTTAAGATTTTTATTTTAATTATTTAATTTATATTTTAATTTAATAAAATTTACTTATTTATTTATATTTTTATATTTTATATAATTTTTATATTATATATCTCTCTATATTTTTGTATTTTTTATATTTTGTATTTTCATATTTTATAATTTATATTTTAATTTAATAAAATGAATTATTTTATTTGTATGTATAGAGAGAGAATGAGCAGGGGGAGGGGCAGAGGAAGAAGCAGACTCCCGGCTGAGAAAAGAGCCCAATGCGGGCTCGATCCCAGGACCCTGAAATCATGACCTGACCCAAAAGCAGATGCTTAACTGACTGAGCCACGCAAGCACTCTGAGAAATGTGTTTCAAATCAACCTCATGCCTACTAGCATGGTGAAACCAGAAACCAGACAAAAACAAGTATCGGGGGACGCCTGGGTGGCCCAGTTGGTTGGACGACTGCCTTCGGCTCAGGTCATGATCCCGGAGTCCCAGGATCGAGTCCCGCATAGGGCTCCCAGTTCCATGGGGAGTCTGCTTCTCCCTCTGACCTTCTCCTCGCTCATGCTCTCTCTCACTGTCTCTCTCTCAAATAAATAAATAAAATCTTTAAAAAAAAAAAAAAAACAAGTATCGGTGTGGATTTGCAGACATGCAACTGTTCGTGCATGGTCAGTGGGTGAGTAAATTGTACTCAGATTTAAGTACAAACACACTCTTGACCCCAAAATTCCACTCACTTTTATCGTTTGGGTTTTGGTGTATTTTTAGCACATGCTTAATCCATCTGGGATTTATTTTGTTGTAGAGTGTAAGTCTTGAGCAATATTTATTTTCCCCAAATGTTTGGCCTGTTGACTTAACACTTTTGAATAATGCCTCCCTTTTAGGCCACGGGCACTTTCTCACCAACTTCTTATAGATTCCTGGGTCTGATTCCAGGTGTTGGGTTTCCAAACAGTGGGATCTCGGGGCTGCCAAGAACTGACCCATTTGGAGAATGTTTAATTCCTCCTGTGCTTTATGCTTTGATGTCAAGAGCCATGAACTCACAGCAGATCCAAAGAAAAACCAGTCACAGAAACTATCGGCTGTTCTTTCCTGGTACTTAGAAATTCCTGATGGATGGATCTTCGGTTTGGGGGTGGTTATTCTTAAATGTGTCCCGATCAGCTAGCATCTTCTTACTTCCATTTCTTTGACCCAAGAAGTTCGATTTCTAACCTTTCTTCCCACCCACCCCCACCTCTTTCTCTTTCTCCGTCTCTCTCTCTTTCATTGAATGTCCAATTAATCCTGTTTCAAAAAGAAAGTTCCAAGTCTTGAATGGAGTGGGGAAATCAGAAAACCTCTCTGGAGATTAGCAATTTAGCAATTTGGAGATTTCACTCAGCCCAAATTAAAAAAAAAAAAAATACCCTTCAGAATGAAGTGCCCCTTCATTCCTAACCGCAAGCCTGGTGGCACTGGTGGACTTTTTGCTTGTTCTTCCTTCCTGGGCAGGCTGGGTCTGATTACCAGAAAGAAGAGGTCTGACCACAGAGGGTTAAAAACCGGCTTTGCATCAGGGAAATCAAGTCATAATTCCAGGCTGTGAGAAGATGTATTCTGCCTGCAGAGTGTCAGTCACTTAAGTTTTAAAAGACGCAGACGGCACTTAAAGGCTGTCAGTCATTTCCTATGAAAGGAGCTGAAAAACTTTTAACATATGAATTGCCAATATTTTCCACCGTAAATTAAATAGAATTTTTTAATGTAAAAAAATTATTATTTCCCAGATTAGGCCAGGTTTTTGTCATGAGAATATTTGGAATAGCATTACCTGTCAGATTTTTTTTTTTTTAAGATTAAATAGATGTATTAAAGCATAAAGAAAAAGATCTGGTCTGACTTCCCTTGACTCATGTTGTGTAGTTAGCTTGGAGGCTGACAATGTGCTTGAGTAGGAAACTATCCTACTAGAGAGAGTTGACAACCAAATTATGTTGTGCATTGGGGCGGCCATTAGGCTCATGGGCCTTCTTACATCTAATGAAAATTCAACAAAATGTTAGTTGGGGTCACACAAGCCACTTTTCAAGGGCTCAACAGCTCCACCAGCTAAGCGGATATTGTATTGAACAACACGTACTTAGAACATCTCCTTTGTCACAGGAAGTTCTGCTGGATCCCGCTTGCTACTCAAAGTAGCAAGCGGTAAGCCGCAGCACAGGTATCCCCGGGACCTAGGCAGGCTTCCTGGATGGGTGGCCTGTTCAGGAGCACAGGGCCTCACACTTGGAAGGGCTCTGTGCCTGGTTTAATGTTTTGTCACTGCCATCTTGAAATCATTCATCACCTTTGAACGATGGGCTTATATTTTCATTGGCACCGAACCCCACAAATTATATAGCCAATCCTGCTTGGGAACTTGCAACAAATACAAATACACACCTGCTGAATGAAAATCTGAATTTCAACAAGACTCCCTGAATCTCATGGACATGAAATCCCAAGAAACAGCATCTACAAGAGGAGTCCCCCTAATATGTAAAGTCTATGGAACACGTTTTGTAATTGGTTAAGGTAAACTTTGCATAGAGCCAAACGTATAAAATAGATTAAAATAATGACATCCATCAGGCAATGTATCGTGTCCTTGTTCTGCTATAAATAGTATCTGATTGTTTTTTGATCCCCAGGGTTTCTTGGAAGAACATCCCTGACTGGAGACACTGGGTGATGTTAATTCAACCCCCATCCCATACCTAAGAAGTGACAAACCCGAGGTAAGCCAGCTTTCTTGGGAGCAGCAGACAAATGCAAGCCATGGTAACCGTGGTATTGCCCAATCTTTGTATGTGATATTTCCAACCCACATTAGCGCACATGAAAGAGCTCCCAGATTGTGCTAGGCACTTTGGCACATGACCTTGTTTGAACCTCATCGCGCCGCAGAGGACGCCGGCTTTAACCTCATCTTACACATGAGTAAGAGAAGCTTAGATCGGATCAGTAACTTAGCCAAGCAGAAGCAGGATTTAAACCCAGGTTCAGAACCGGGTTTGGGTGGAATGAATGGCGAGCTCCTCTGAGCGGTGGTGAGCAACTCAAGGCAAGTAATTTAGCAAGATAAAGAACGTTTGAATTCCAGGGTTTTTTTAAACACCTAAAGGAATGCAAAATATCCATGATCAATGAACTATCATGACTTTCCATAAAAGCAGACCGGGGTTGTTGGTCCGTTTTAGAAGCCTGCATTAGCGGGGACCAGGACAGCCCACTAATCCCCGAATTGCGGGTCGACGGAGCCCCCGACCCGATGAGGAAGGTTGACGATAGTGAACAGATAGAGAGATGCAGACTTTATATACAATCTTAATTTCTTTTTTTTTTTAAAGATTTTATTTATTTATTTGACAGACAGAGATCACAAGTAAGCAGAGAGGCAGGCAGAGAGAGAGAGGGAAGCAGGCTCCCCACTGAGCAGAGAGCCCGATGCGGGGCTCCATCCCAGAACCCCGGGATCATGACCTGAGCCGAAGGCAGAGGCTTTAACCCACTGAGCCACCCAGGCGCCCCCGATCTTAATTTCTGATTGTAGAGATTCTAGCATCTTTTCCTACTTTGTCTAACTAGGGTAGGACATTTTGATGAGCATATAAAGAACCCACATTTTTCCTTTGGTCTCAGGCTCCGAAGTGGTTTGCTCCCTGTCCCCCGTTTGTCGGATTCCAGAGCCTGCGTTGAAAGACCACGTCTGCTGACACCAGTGGTTCTCAATTCCGGGCTGCACATTAGAATCGCCCCCGGGGAACCCTCGAAACATCCCCATGCCTGGGACCCATCTCCAGAGTCCCCTTCAGTTTCTCTCGGTGGCTCAGAATGAGGCTTGACATTGGGTTTATTGTGGAACTTTCCAGTTCATTCTAATGCGTGGTCAAGGTTAACCACGACTTTGCTCCCCCCTCACTGCCTCTCCTGAAGGATGACAGGAGCCTAGTACACAAATGAAACTCTCTCCGAGCTTTCTGTAAGGTGAGGTCAGCTGGAAAACACATTGTCTTCCACACTGGAAGAAGAGTCAGAGAATTTTAGCTCTAAAGGCACCTTAGGAATCTTTTTTTTTCTTTTTTTTTAAATATTAAGGCAAAGGTTATATAGTCTTTTTTTTTAAGTATTTATTTATTTATTTGACTGAAATCACAAGTAGGCAGAGAGGCAGGCAGAGAGAGAGGGGGAAGCAGGCTCTCTGCTAAGCAGAGAGCCCGATGTGGGGCTCGATCCCAGGACCGCGAGACCATGACCTGAGCCGAAAGCAGAGGCTTAACCCACTGAGCCACCCAGGCGCCCCGGAATCTTACATTGTTGAGCCAAAAGGACCTCTAATTAGATTGCCAGTTTGACTGAGGAGAAAACAGAGCCTCAGATACCGTGTGATCTCACTTATGTATATAATCTAAAGACCATGGAGATAAACAACCGAAGTCGCAGATACAGAGAACACATTGGTGGTCACCAAAGTCGGGGGACGAGGGGAAGGTGGTCAAAAGGTACAAGCTTCCAGTTATAAAAATAAGTATGTCCTGGGCATATAATGGACAGCAGGGCAACTACTGTTAATAATACTGTATTGTATATTTGAAGGGGCTAAGGGAGTAAACCTTTCAAGTTCTCATCATCAGAAAAAAAAATTTGTTACTGTGTGGTGATGGGCGTTAACTGAACTTACCGTGGTGATCCTTTTGCGATATGGGCAAATATAAAATCATTATGTTGTACCCCCGAAACTAACGTAATGTTACATGTCAGTTATCTCCAGGCAAAAAGACAGAGGCTCAGGAAGGTGACTCCGACTTGTGAATGAGGGTCAGAGCGACAGGAGCAAAGAGCTCATCCTAGCAAGCTCCTTTCAAGGCCCTCGTCAGAGTAAAAACACTTCTCTCTCCCACCAAAAAAAAAAAAAAAAAATAATAATAATAATTAAAGTAGTCATTGGCCTCCCGCCAAATCCTGAGAATTATAGTAAAATTTGTCTGTTTCATTCCACGTCTTAAAACATCTTCAGAATAAACTTGATGAATGGAGCTCCAACTCACCAAGTGACCACCCAAAGGCCAAATGTTTTGTTTCATCTGTTTTATAAAGTTAATCCAACATTTCCACACTGAGAGATTTCACGTAACATGGTAGATCATGGGCTTCTCACGCGGGCTTGGAATATTTGGCAAGTGGGTCCACCTTCCTCACAGTAACAACTGGCCGGTGTTGAGTCACGGCTGCCCGCGGTAAGAAGGTCCAAACCCTCCCCTTTCTGTCACAGCCTCCCCTCCTCCCAGCTGCATTCATGACTCCAGGCTGGCTAAATATCACTGCAAAATTTTAAAACGAAAGTTGACATCTCTGAAATGACAGAATCCTCCATCCAGCCGGTTTCATGCATTTCCATGCACGATCTGGCCGGGGGAGCCTTTGAGTTTGCGATTCCTGATCACGTCCTCAGAGGCCCAGCATCTCTCAGTGGAGACCTGAGGAGGGTCCTTTACGAAGAGCTCGGGAGGGCTGGATCTTCTGTTCTTGGCCTTCGAGCCCCCTGGCTAGTTTTCAGTCGTCCCAACACACACACACACACACACACACACACACACACACACACAGTGTCCGATTTTCTCGCTAGAAAACTCTGCTCCTTGTCATCAAGACTTTTCTTCCTGCCTATTTGGTTCGTGCTGTTCTTCCGTCCTGGAACGCCCTTCCTCTTTTCATCTCGTGTCCAATTGTCCTTCCGGGCTCAGCTTCCTGGATGATTAACCTGACCCATGTGATTGGAAGCTCCCACGGCATCAAGTCAATAGAAGAAACAAGGTGCTGTTTTGATTTTCCCAGGCCGGGGGATAAGCGCCTTAAGTTTGCCAGCCTGTCATTCCTTTGAATCTTCCCTGATGTCCAGGTGGGTGCTGGGCAAACAGATCTTCTCAATAGACCCTGCGTGCTTTTGACTCAGGGTTCTCTCCGTGGCCCAGCAGGCGATGCAGCTCCCACTCGGGCCCACTAGAGGTCGCCTGTCTACACACATCGTGCCCTGCCCGGGTTCCGTGCAGCACACACATTACCAGAGCCTCTGGAAGTAGGGCAGGCTCATTTATTTCCTCTCCAACACAGCCTCGGGCCATCAGAGCTTCTGATGTCAGGGTCCCCGCCGTGCAAGCTGCGGAATGAAAACACTGCAAATAAGAAAGGTCACTGCATCCTCTCTACACATTTACTTCTCACCTGAAATCTCCTCTTCACTTAGCAACATCCCAGCTCAGGGTCTGAATGTTTTTCCCCACTCAATATTCTGGCAGGAGGGAGAAGCACGCTGTGACTAAGGTGCGTGCGTGTGTGTGTGTGTGTGTGTGTGTGTTTACAGATTATTGCATCAGATCCGTGGCCCGGCGACGTGTCAAGAAAGGTTTCCATCCACCCTTTTCTCCTCCAATCCCTGCGAAGTTTCTGACCAGGGCACGGATGCTCTGATTCTGTTCTGCTTTGGCTTCCGCTGGTCTCTAGAATAAGAGATTAACCTTTTAAGACACTGCCCTTATCAAATGGCCAGCCTTAACGTAGTGGCAGTCAGGTTTTATTTGAAAAATTTAGTGAGCCCAGAGCAACAATAGAAAGGGAGCACAGTGGGTCTGAAAATGGGACAAATGCCACAGAGGAGGGGAGGGCAGAAGTGTAGGTACCTAAGGTAAGCCAAGTGCCCGGCAGGGTGTCATGTTGGCATCGCAGACCATGATGCTGACATTAGCTGAGTCACAGCCATTGTAAAGGCTTGGCAAGGGAATATGTCATCGCAGAGATTTAAATGGAAGCCCAGACCCAGGGAAGAAAGCTAGCATGTAGCTCAGCTTGGAATAGTGAAGACCTTGGAATCAAAGCCCTAAGGGCAAGGTTTGTAAGCAGGGCTAGCTTGTTTCAAGCCACTGGCAGATTCTAAGTAGCATTCAGACCTGCTGACAAACTCTTTTTTTTTTTTTTTTTAAGGTTTATGTCTTTATTTTTAGAGCGAGTGTAAGGGGAGGGGCAGAGGCAGAGAATCTTTAGCAGACTTCCAGAGCTCGATCCCATGACCCCAAGATCAAGACCTGAGCGGAAATCAAGAGTCAGAGGCTTAACTGACTGAGCCACCCAGGTGCCCCTAGACCCACTCGCAAACTTTAAAGGATAGACCAATTTGCATGTCTCTTTCATCCATTACCAATACACCTATCAAAATGATGCACTAATTAGTAGAGGCAGTGTAGCATCTCTCAAGCCAGAGCACCTGAGTGGGAATCACAGTTCTGACATTTACTAGCTATGATTTAAACTCTCTGCCTCAGTTTATTCATCTGTGAAGTGGGATTAATAATAGTACCTACCTCACAATGAAGATTACTATGGATTACTAGGATTACTATGAAGATGAAATGAGTTAATATATGTAAAGTGCTTAGAATAATGCCTGGCACATAGTAAGCACATATGTAAATATAAGCTAGTTGTTTTTTTATTATCTATTTTATACAAAATGCGCAACAAGATTTCTCTTTTCTAGGCTTAACTGTGGCTACAATGAAGAATGACAAAGAACTTTTCCAGAAATAGTGCCAGTTCCTACCTAAGCAGTGACGTCACTTTCAGTTCAACAAGTTTTTCCTTCCCTACACAGCCAAGTTTAGAATTATCTTACAAGGATTCGAGCTATTTGTTTTCTGTTCCTTCCCTTCTCTTGAAGCAATAGATCTAAAACACATGGAGAAGAACAAACCAAGAATTGGTTCTTTGAAAAGATAAACAAAATAAACAAACCTTTAGCTAGATTGACTAAGAAAAACAAGAGAAAAACTAAACTCACTAAAATCAGAAATGGAAGAGGTCATGACTACTGATTGTGTAGAAGTAAAAAAGAATCATAAGAGAGTATTGTGGCTATTTGTATGCCAAAAAATTGAATAACCCAGATAAAATGGACACATTCCTAGAAATTCAACAATCTACCAAGACCCAATCATGAAGAAATAGAAAATCTGAGCAGACCTATAACTAGTAAGGAGATTAAATCAGTAATCAAAGACCTCACAATAAAGAAAAGCCCAGAACCAGATGGCTTTATTGGCAAATTCTACTAGGTGTTTAAAGAATTATACCAATCCTCCTCAAACTGTTCCAAAAATTGAAGAGGAGGGAACACTCCAAAACTCATTTTCAGAAGCTAGCATTACCCTAACACTAGAGTCAGACAAAGACACTACAAGAAAAGTACAGACCAATATCTCTGATGAATACTGATGAAAAAATGCTTAACAAAATACTATGTAACGGAATTCAATGGCAGACTTAATATTGTTAAAATGTCAGTACTACCCCAAATGGTCTACAGGTTCAGTATAATCCCTGTCAAAATCCCAATGACATTTTTTTCAGAAATAGAAAAATCTGTTCTGATATTCATGTGGCATCTTAAGGGACCATGAATAGCTGAACCAATCTTGAAAAATAACAAAGTTAGAGCGCTCACACTTTCTGATTCTATTACTCGCTACAAAGCCATGATGATCAAAAAAGCGTTGTGCTGGCATAAAGACATACAGACCAATGAAATAAAAGAGAGATCCTAAGCCCAGAATAAACCCTCATATATATATGGTCAGTTTTTTTTTTAATGTCAAGATCATTCAATGGGAAAGGACAGTCTTTTCAAAAAATGGTGCTGGGAAAACTGGATGATATGAATTGGACCTTACCTTACAACCATTCAAAGTACATCAAAGATCTAAGTGCAAGAGCTAAAAGTATAAAGCTCTTAGAAGAAAACATAGGGGAAAAACCTCATGACATTGGATTTAGCAATGATTTCTTGGATATGACAAAAGCAAAAATAGATAATTTGGACTACATCAAAACTGAAACTCTGTGCATCAAAGGATACAACCCATAGAATGGAAAGGCAACCCATGGAATGGGACAAAATATTTGCATATTGTATATTTGATAAAGCTCTAGTATCTGGAATATATAAAGAATTCCAACAAATCAACAACAGCAACAATCCTGATTTAAAAATAGGCAAGGGGCGCTTGGGTGGCTCAGAGGGTTAAGCCTCTGCCTTCAGCTCAGGTCATGACCTCAGGGTCCTGGGATCGAGGTCCACATTGGGCTCTCTGCCCAGCGGGGAGCCTGCTTCCTCCTCTCTCTCTCTCTGCTAGCCTCTCTGCCTACTTGTGATCTCTGTCTGTCAAATAAATAAATAAAAATCTTAAAAAAATAAAATAAAAATAGGCAAAAGACTTGAATAGATATTTCTTCTAGGAAGATACACACAAGAACAATAAGCACATGAAAAGATGTTTCACCTTGCTAATCATTAGGGACCTGTAAATCAAGACCACAATAAACTATCACCTCAAACCCATTAGAATGACTTCTATAAACAAAATCAAACAAAACAGAAAATAACCAATGTTGGTGATGATGTGAAGAAACTTGAATCCTTGTGCACTGTTGATGGGAATATAAAATGATACAGAGTTCCAGAAAGCAGGAGAGTGGTTCCCCAAAAATTAAAACTAGAATTACCATGTAATCCAGCAATGACATTTCTGGATATACATATATGCCAAAGAATTGAAAGCAGGATCTCAAGGAATATCTGCCCCTATAGTTCCTAGCAGCTTTATTCACAATAGCCAAATGGTGGGAAAAAAACCAAGAATCCATATGCACAAGAGTGAATAAACAAAATGTGGTAGATACATACAATGAAATATTATTCAGCCTTAAAAAAGAAGGAAATTCTGACATTGGCTACAACATGAGTGAACCCTCAGAACACTGTAAGTGAATTGAACAAGTCACAAAAGGACAGATACTGCATGATTCTACTTAGGTGAGGTCCCTTGAGTAGTCAAATTTATGAAGAAAGTAGAATGATGGTTGTTACCAGAAGTTGTGGGAGGGAAGAACAGGGAGTTAGTGTGTAATGGGTAGAGATTTTCCATTTTTCAAAATGAAACGTGCTCTACAGATCGGTGGTGGTGATGAGTACATAACCATGTGACTGAATGTAATACCACTAAAATGAATACTTGAAAATAGTTAAGATGTATATGTATTTATATATATTATGTATTATATACTATATATTATATATTTTTATAAATATATATATTCATATGATTATATGTATTTTCCACAATAAAATACTATGGATAAGGACTACTCCTTCATTCAAAAACCATTTCCTATTTTCCACAATAAAATACTATGGATAAGAACTACTCCGTCATTCAAAAACCATTTCCTGAGGACCTCGAGTGTGCCAACTGATGCTTCAGGTGCTGGGAGGGAGCAGTGAGACAGATAGATGGCCTTGCCTTAATGAGGGCTGCATCTTGTCAGGGCATACTAAATAAGAACTCAACCAGAAAACAGAGGTAGACAAGGTCATTTAGATACTGATGAGCACTCAGGGAAATTAACAGGGTGATATGACAGCAGATGACTGGAAGGTGGGGTTTCCTGAAGATGGGATGATCAAACAAAACATGTCTGAGAGGTGACATGTGAACTAAGATCTGAAAGATGTGAAGTAGTAGACATGCAAGGAGCCAGAGTATGGATGAGATAAATCGTTGCAAAGGCCCTGAGGCAGTAAAGAACTTGGGAGTTCAGGGAACAGAAGAAAGACCTGGGCTGGGGCATAAGGTTAAGGGGAGAATGGGAGAGGGTGACTTTGGGGGCCAGACAATGGATATATCTTAGAAGGCTCTGCTCCCTGTATTAAAAGGGATAGATTTTATTCTGTTGAAAAGCTATAGACTAGATCTCAGCAGAGTAGAGACTTGATCTGATTCTGGAGAAAGAGTGAAAGCAGTGGAGGCAGTGAGGGAATGAGAGGTGATGGAGGATGGCTGATAGTCTCACAGTGGAGGTGGACGGAAGAAGAGAGATTGGTCATTATTTCTAGGTTTTTGACATGAGTGGATGGTGGCGTCATTTGCTAAGAAGCAGAAGACAGGGAGAGGGGCAGACCAGACTAGGAGAAGAGGAATTTGCTTTTACATACGTGGCTTTTAATATGAGTATTAGTTATCCAAATGGTGACACCAAGTAGGCATTGATTGGTACATACAAGTTTGGAGCTCGGACAAGAGGCCAGGCATGGGGATGTAAACTCGGGAGCTATCAGTGAATAGACATCTACAACCAAACATCTGATTGGTATTATTCTAGGGAGAGAGTGTGTTTTGGGTATTTTCTATGGCCATTAGCCTGGGATGGAGAGCACGATTGAGCCCATCAGGAAGAACATCTCACATCAGCTTCCCACCAGAAGTAGTTTCTCTCTGCTAGATCAGATATGCAGGTCCAAGATCTGTAACACACTGAAGAAGACAAAAAACTGGTAGGGTGGGCAGGTCTCTTTCTTTCATCTTTATTTTTTTCCAAGTCTTTATTCATCAAGCAAGTTTTCTAATGAATACCAAACACAAATTAATTGAATGGCCTTTCTAGCTCCCGCTTTGGGAATTGGGATAGCAATGGATAGAAATTATGGGAAGCAGATGAGAGAAATAAACGTGACTCCTCCCCATAGGAAACTTAAATGTTCAGAAAGAAAGGAAATTCACCAAAGAGATCATCCACAGGTACGGTGTTAATGTGGGTTTAGCCCAGGAAAGAGAAACTGATTTCATTCAGAAAAAGATCAAGGAAGTGAACCAGATGTCTAAAAATGGCAGAAGCTTTCAAGAGTTGACTCTACTGGCTCTTGGGACCGACTGTTGTAACAGCACAGCTAATCACCCGGGAGCTAGTAAATATGAAGGCAGCACCAAATCTGTTAAACTCAAGAACACACTTGAGTAATGGCCATTCAGGAATCAGGAAGCTGGAATCCAGAAGCTACCAGCACTGTGCCATTATGGAAACATAATACCTCTTGACATTGATAAAAGCCAGAGAATGGTACATGGAGCCCTCATTCCCACCACCACTCTCCCCCTGCACGCATACATGACCTTCTCAACACCCTGGAGAATGGACAAGGAATGTTGCTACAAAAATATTGTTCCTCTCCATACACCCCCTTTTTTTGCCATTTGAAAATAGCCAGAAGCAAAGGAAGGTGGTCTCCCCGCTCACTGTAACCTTTGAAATCTAGCACAAGTTCACGTACTTGTCAGAACAAGTTTCCTGTCCTGGGTCCCAGTGACAACAGAGTCTGAGAAATGTAACTTCCAGCTGTATTGCTGCTGAGGTTCAGAGAGGCACCCTAGGATTGGTTCTCAACTGGGGGTGATTTTGCTCCCCCTCCCCAGCCCCAGAGATATCCGGCCATGTCTGGAGACATTGTTGCTTGTCATGACTGGAGGTGGCTGAATGCTAGAGGCATCTAGTGGGTGGAGGACAGGGACGTTGCTAACCCTCCTCTAAAACACAAGACAACTACCACAACAAACAATGACCTGGCCCCAAATATCGATACTGCTGAGGTTGAGCAAAGCCTGTGACAGAAAGAAGTAAAACAGAGATGGACAAAACCAAAACGTTGTGTTGGACCATAGTGAAGGGGCCAGATTAGTTACAGAAATAATTAGTGTCAAAGTGCTTTCTTGTTTTTGTTTTGTTTTTTTATGTTTTATTTTTTCATTGTTATTTTTTTAAAGAAGGTCAATTAGACAGGAGCCGGAGTGCTGAGAGAGAGTTTCACGAATGACGTGGGACTGGAATCACATTCTGAAACGTGTGAGGTAGGAGTAAGGAAGGGAAATAGCATAAGGCTTTCAGTCAGGGATAAGGGGCCTGGTTTGGGGATGACTGGGTGGCTCAGTCATTAAGCATCTGCCTTCTACTCAGGTCATGATCCCAGAGTCCTGGGATTGAGCCCCGCATCGGGCTTCCTGTTTAGCCGTGAGTCTGCTTCTCCCTCTTCCTCCCCCCCCACCACCCCGCTTATGCTCTTTCTTTCTCTCTCTGTCAAGAAAATAAAATCTTTAAAAAAAGGTTTATAAGATGAAGGCATGATCAGTCTGATCACAATGGGTCCCCGAAATTATGAAGTTTTAAAATAGGTGTTTAAACAGGTGGCGTTAGATTGTCAAGAGCTTTGGACATCTGCCTGAAAAGCTTGGACAGTGGCATGGTGAAGCAGAAAGTCTTAAGATCAGGGCAAACACAGACTTGAACCTGATTCTTCCATACTCTATAGTGAGACCCTGGAAACCTTTCTTAGCTTTTCCAGGATGTAGTTTCCTCTCGGAGAGGTACTGGGACAGGCTTTCTGGTTTAGGTGAGATCAGAATGGTACATGGCCTCATTCTTCCTTGCCTTTTTGATAAGAGGGGCCTTTTGGAGATTGAGGCATTCATCCATTCAGGAAGGAACCAGACAATTCTCCAACTTGCAAGCCATTCCTTCAATGCAACCCCAGTACTGGGTTGTCTAGCCTTCTTCTCAAAAGCCAGGTAAAAGAATAAATGATCATATTGTAATTTTTTATTACACTTCATGGACTACTTCTATTAATTTATTCAACACTACTTAAAATCATCTGCATATGTGGAGTCATACAAGTATTACACTCTAGCTGAGACTATATATCTTCAAGTATTAAGCTGGATTCTAGACTCTACATGTGCAAAGTGATAGATTAACAAGATAATTACAGGTGACCTTGAACAACATGGATTTGAACCACACTGGTCCACCTTTATATAGATATTTTCCCCATAAATATAGTAAGTACCATACATATATTTTCTCTTCCTTATGACTTTCTTAATAACATTTTCTTATCCCTAGCTTACTTTATTGTAAACATATAATATATACAACATGCAAAATGTATGTTAATCAACTATATGTGTCATTGATAAGACTTCTGATCAACAGTAAGCTATTAATATTTCTATTCATGCAATGCCCTTTTTTTTTGAGAGAGAGCACGAGCGAGGGCATGCACATGGTATGAAGGGGAGTGGTGGAGGGAAAGGCGGAGGGAAAGAGAATCTCAAGCAGGCTCCATGCTGAGCATGGAGCCCGATGGAGGGCTCGATCCCAGGACCCTGAGATCATGATGTCATCTCAAGAGTCGAATGCTTAACCAACAGAGCCACCCAGGTGCCCCAACAATGCCCATTGTTTGAGTTGTTTGTTTATGGTTGTATTGTAAGAGTTCTTCATCTATGCTGAATACTAGACTCTTGTGTAGGATTTGCAAGTGTTTCCTCCTGTTCTGTGGGTTGTCTTTTCACTCTTTTTGTGGTATCTTTTCATGCCCGAAAGTTTTTCGTTTTAACAAAATCCAATTTATCTATTTTTTTTTCTTTTGTTGCTTGTGCTTTTGGTGTCATATTTAAGAAACCACGGCCAAATCTGAGGTCATGAAAATTTACCCCTCTGTTTTCTTCCAAGAGCTTTATAGTTTCAGCTCTTATATTTAGGTCTTTGATCCATTTTGAGTCACATTGTCTTTTGAACCACCTTGCCTTTTGTGGAACTCAAATTCAGATGTTGCCCTCCACCCCCATAACCCAACCTCCTCCAACAAATGTTCCCTGCTCACTGCCTACCTACGATGGTCTATTTAGGTCTTCTTTCTCTGGATGGATTTCCATTCCCAAGAGATATCTTCCTAAAAGTCCCCCCACCAATCTTCTTTCACCAAGGCCCCTTCAGATATCCAACTATTTGCCAGTGGCAGTGGGAAAACATGGAATAAACTGGCGGGTACTTGGAATTCAGAACAGCTGACCAGTGGAAGGTTTGCCCTCTCTAAGATCTATTCCATTTTACCAGTAGACTTTTTAGAAAATAGACTTTATTTTTACGAGCACTTTTAGGGTCCCAGCAAAATGGAGAGGAAGGCACAGAGATTTCCCATATAGTCCCACCCCCACACATGCACAGCCTCCCCTGTTATCAACATCCCCCATCAGAGTGGGCCAGTTGATAAATTGATGAGCCTACTTCAACACAAAAGAATAAGAATATTGAATAAGAATTAGCTCCTTGTAGACTCTATGGGTTTGGACAAATATATAATGACAAGTACCCACCACTGCAGAGCAGTTTCATTGCCCTAAAATTCCTCCATGTTCTACCTATGTGTTCCTTCCTCCCCCTGATCCCTGGAAACCACTGATTTTTTTGTTTTTTACTGCCTTTTCTAGGAAGTCATGTAGTTGGAGTCATCCAGTACATAGCCTACTAGGAATTTTTAAAGTCCGTTTTTGCCTTTCTTCCAACACTGGATCCACAAACCCTTTAAGGGGATTGTGATTTGTCTTCACATGTGTCCAGGAGGCACTCGGTCAATATTTATGGAATGTGTGAAAGAATGACTAGTCATGACGTTTCCGTATCTCAGCAATCGCTGACATGCAACATCTTTGGCAAGTACGACCCTCTCTGAAGCATCAATTTATAATGAACACCTAATGGGAAATTAATGCATCAGAAAGAGTCTGGAATCATCATGGAGGGCCTGGGCAACCCTTTTCCAACAAAGGCTTGGACCATCTACTTGTCTAAGACACAGAGACACTTTTAGAGGCTGGGTCACAGACAGTAACCACAGGTACACATCAGATAATAATTGTGGCTTATAAGATTTCTATCTGATGTCTTTTTTTTTTTTTTTTTTTTTTTTTTTTTTTTTTTAAAGATTTTATTTATTTATTTGTCAGAGATAGAGCGCGAGCGAAAGCGAGCACAGGCAGACAGAGTGGAAGACAGAGTCAGAGGGAGAAGCAGGCTCCCCGTGGAGCAAGGAGCCCGATGCGGGACTCGATCCCAGGACGCTGGGATCATGACCTGAGCCGAAGGCAGCTGCTTAACCAACTGAGCCACCCAGGCGTCCCTTCTATCTGATGTCTTGTAATGTGGTTTATTCATCCTGAGGTTATCATTGAAGATTAGGAACAAGGGAACAAAGAACCACCCTTACCTTCATGGGAAAATGTTTCTTTGTAGGAATAATTCATTCAAAGCACTTCAAGATTTCCTACCCCAGGATTATAAGATACACATACCATTCTTTTCCCTCAAAGAATTGCTTGATTTCTGTGACATCTTTTCATGAAATTATTTTGTCAATTGTATACTCAGTACCAGGGTGAATTTATGTTTTACTTTAGAGTTGCTTATTATCAGCCACTTGAAAGAGCTAAACCTGTCTTTGGTTAGGCAAAAACATTTTGCTTTGGTGATACAAACACAACACATTGCAAAAGGTCTTCAACGTTAAAATATGGGAGATCAAATATTTAATGTTCAAGAGTCACACAGAAGAGCAATTTATTTGCCGGGAATTTCTACACTGGATATCTAGATCTCTATATATCTAGATACACACACACACACACACACACACACACACACACACACACAGACATACATATATATGTGTGTATGTCTGTGTGTGTGTGTATATATGTATTTATTTATTTATTTTAATTCAAATGTTTGGCGGTTCAGTCAACAAGCTAATTATTTGTGTGTGTGTGTGTGTGAAGGGAGGTATGCATAAAATTGCCAACTGTTTTTACCCAAAGAACTGAACGTTGCCAAAAAGCAGTAATTATATTGCAAAAAAACAAAAAAGAATTTAAAAAATTTTTTGCTTAAACTTGAACAATTTTTTCCAACTTCCCTTCAGTTGACTTCTGTGTGTGTGTGTATATTTTGTTGATTTGTTTCACAGGCTGTAAATGGTAGGAGGCCAGGCCTGGTGTCATCCCAGTTCATGCTCTGAAAGGAAAGATGATTGTTGGTAGCTCTGGAGGGAGGGTGGGGTGAGGGAACTGGTCAGCAAATAATTAGGGAGTAAAGCCTCCCTGCTTCCCGTAGGCCATAAAAGGTTAAGAAAATACTGAAAAGGTGACAAAGGATTATTTTCATTTTCTATGTCCTAAGTCCCACCATAAATCTGTCTGGACACATAGTCTCTGCAAGTGTCGCCTGGTGGGGGAGAGAAGCTTTGAGCATCAGGACAAGGGAATGACGTTGCTGAGACTGGCCTCTGGGGAACTAGGGGAGGTTGGCCCTTGACTATGCATTGGGTCTTCTCTTTTCATGCCCATGCACGTGCTTTGCAGTCTCCTTCTCTCCCTCTTTCGCCTAGCCTCTTTTTCTTTTCCTTGGATCTTCTCATTTCCTTGGATGATATGTACTTGAAGCCCATTTATATTTTTGTATTTGTTAATCGAAATTGTAGTTTTTTTCTTCAAAAATTTATTTTTTTAAGGACTTTTTATTTATTTTTCTGAGAGAGAGAGAGAGAGAGAGCATGAGCAGAGGAAGAGGGAGAGGGAGAAGCAGACTCCCTGCTGAGCAGGGAGCCTGACACGGGCTCATCCCAAGACTTTGAGATCATGTCCTGAGCTGAAGGCAGACGCTTAACCGACTGAGCCACCCAGTCGCCCCTTTCTTCCTCAAAAATTTATAGTGCCTCAAATATCTTCTGCACCATCCACCCTGGTCTCTCTCCCCAGTCTCTCAGCCCCCCTAGTTCCATAGGCTGGTTGTTGGTTGCTTTATACACTAGTTTAGTGATTCTTAACAACAACAACAACAACAACAACAACAAAACAAATTTCCTAACTCTGCCTAAGAAATGTTGGTGGACCTATGAAAATGCTTGAGAACTGTTACATTGGAATACATCTCTTCACTATTTATTTGCTCATTTCTTGCCTAGTGGCAGAAATTATTAAGGATTGCTCTTAAAATCTGAATAATTTGGAAAGATAGAGCAAACGAAAAGCAGATCAGAAATTGAGTCAAAGGAATAATACAGACAGAGATTTCAAAAGTACCAGGAACGTGTCATGTTTTAAACTTGCCGAAATTGGTTCCTCTTCTCATTTTGGCTAACAAGATCTAACATCTCTAAAGTCTCTAACGAGACTTTGGCTGAGGTAGCAGGGGAGAGATCATCTTTGGAGAAAATATTTCTCACTGGTTGCCTGGTTCATTGTTCTGCAATCGAAGTGAAGGAAGGACAGTCATCTCTGCTGAAAGCAGGTTTCTCCAGCACAAAGGGGGGAATCAGGGGCACGAAGGAATGATGTCGAGGGCTAGAATCAGAAAACGATAAAGAACTTGAACTCTTCTGATGTCTAGAATTTGCCTGATGTATTACATCCTAGATTTCATTTTATCTAAATCAGGATTTTTCAACCTCAACACTACTGACATTTTGGGCCAGATAATTTTTTTTTTTTGAGGATTTTTATTTATTTATTTGACAGCAGAGATCACAAGTAGGCAGAGGAGCAGGCAGAGAGAGAGGAGGAAGCAGGCTCCCCGCTGAGCAGAGAGCCCGATGCGGGGCTCGATCCCAGGACCCTGGGATCATGACCTGAGCTGAAGGCAGATGCCTAGCCAGCTCAGCCACCCAGGCACTCCAGAGTTATTTTTAACTGTGTTCTCTCTTAATTGTCTAAATAACTTAGTGGGATCTTGTTTTGGCTCCTGTTTTATAGATGGGGAAAGTAACACTCACAGAAGAGATGTATCCTGTTGATAAATAGTAGGTCCAAGATTCAACTATTAAATGCAACTTGTCCTATCTTCCCCATATTGTCTGCTAGAATGAGAAGAACTGGCTGGACAAATGCCACAGAGTGGGATATCCATGGAGGTATGGTTGGGATATCTATGGACATCCGTCTTTTCCTTCCTAGATGCAACTACTCCTAGACCCCCCTATGTTATCCTGCTAGAAAATGAGAATAAAAAACCCAATGGGACACATTTGTGTTTTTTCTAAAATGAGCTAGTTTTCTAAAAGTGTGTGCACCCCATTCCAATTTCTGCTCAAAGAGGCTTCATTAGCAGAAATGTTGGTCTTGTTGATCAAATGTTGATCTAAAAGTCATCTGAGCTTTATTTAGTAGGGGCAATTCAGACCAAGGATTTCCTAACCTCCTTCAAAACCCTCCACCCTTTCCAAGAAAACCTTTGGCTCTCTACAACTATGTAATGGACCATTTCTAAGGTTCCTCCCTCAAGGCATTGTCTTCTGTGCTTATGCCAGTTTCTGCACAAAAGAGAGAGATACACTGGGCTGTACTACCAACAAGACCTTGCTCCCACATAATGTGACTTCAGCAAAATGCAGTTGATGATATGAGACCCTTCTCTGCCAGAGCTGCGTCCTCAAGATTGCGAGTCAGCAGGGATGGTTGGCCAATAAACAAAGACGACATGAGAAGGTTGAGGAATACAAATCACAAAGCAAAGATGTGACAGAAGTTAGATTTGTACTGAACATCAAATTTGGGTTTAGGAGAATATTGACCTTTACCATCAGAGACTCAACAGACTCATTTCCCCTATACACTTAGCAGCTCTTCCTTGGCCCTCTCCCTTGATCATCACCACTCCAGCTCCCTCCACCTACACATGCAGACCAAGAAAACATTTACAGCTTGTGAATATTTCAGCAGTGTGGTTTTAAAAGGTACATTAAATTTATTCTAGATGTTGTGGGTAATGTTACATGATGGAATAAAGATCTCCAAAGAACTATTCCTATTAATAAATTGGCAGATAAAATGTTAAGAGTGAGCCTCCACTCTTGATTCTCAAAAAGGGAATCATATTAGCAGGATAGAACTTCTCCTAGGAGAGTACCAGGATCTCTTCTGCCTAGGAAAAAACAAACAAACAAAAAACATATTTTTTTTCTGTTTTAAGAGTTATAGGAAAGAAGGAAATAGGAAGAAAAACAAAAATGAAACTTGTATTTTGAGAAACAAATACATTAAAATACCACTTGAAGCTTTTAATTCGAAAACCTGGGAGACGTTCCTTGTTAATTTAAAATTCACTAGATAATAAAAAGCTCTACATTAATTGCAAATACTATATTATACCATATTCTATACACACACACATGAATTATACATCTAGCAATCATTTACTTGATGCTTCGGAACACAATCCTAAATCCATATGCATCCTATCCAAGAGATTACAAAAGTAAAAATCATTATTTCCTGGGCTCAGAGTGGCAGAAGAAGAAATTACAGGTCTGGGACTTCCTTGTCCTCTATCACCGTGTAAAATCTTAAGCATTTGCAAATGTGGAAAATATCGTCACTGAAAGCTTCTAGGGAAAAAAATGATTTCCATTCATGACGCTGTCTACATGTTCTCATAACTTGGACTTCCTAGAGGAAGCAGCTACATCCTCCTTAACTGTCACCCATGAGCATTTAATTTTTTAATTTATTTATTTACTTATTTATTTATAAAACTTTTTCTTTAAAGTTTAAATGCAATTTGAGTAACATATTATTATGTTAGGGGAGCCTGGATGGCTCAGTGGGTTAAAGCCTCTGCCTTCAGCTCAGGACATGATCCTGGTGGTCCTGGGATAGAGCCCTGCATCAGGCTCTCTGCTCGGCAAGGAGCCTGCTTCCTCCTCTCTCTCTGCCTGCCTCTCTGCCTACTTGTGATCTCTGTCAAATAAGTAGATAAAATCTTAAAAAAAAAAAACCCATACTATTATGTTATTATTATATTATTAACATATTATTAGTTCCAGGGGTAGAATTTAGTGGTTCATCAGTCGCTTAAGACACCTAGTGCTCATTCCATCAAGTGACCTCCTGAATGCCCATGAATGTTTTAGGTGAATTGGACAAACTTCTTCAAAAAGGCAAAACTGAGGGCCCTGTCACATGTTTCGGGGTCTGGTTGATTTCACTTTAAAAGCACTAGAAATAAACTTTAGGTAAGTCACTGAGTTTCAAATCTGTTACCTATAAAATGTGAGTGGTACTAATAGCTAATGTTTATTGACTATTTGCTATATTCCAGGCATATGCTGGGCACTTTATATTGCTTATTTCATTTAATTCTTCCAATAACCTCTTAATGCAGGTTTCATTATTGTTCCCATTTCCCAGATGCAAAACTGAGGCTTAGGGGTTAAGCAAAGTGAAGACGATCATACAACCAGTGAATGTCCTAGTAGGAATTCTAGACAAGGTACAGCTCAATATGAACGCTTAACCATATTCTATAAAGTTAAATAACCCTTAAAATTTCGAGGACAGTGTCTGGCAAAGATAGTAATAAAACAATGCTGTGAATTTGAAAATAAAATCTGCCCTTAGGTATCTTTGTTTATGACAGAGGTTCTCAACTTTGGAGTATATTCAAATCACAAGGGCTATCTTAAAAAATAATAAAAATTTTGCTCATTATCCCATCTCATAAAAATCAAATCAGAATCTTGGGATGGAGACTTAGGTGTCAGTTTTATTTTTTATTTTTAAAGCTTCTGGAGTTCTGATTCCCAGTAAGACAGAAGCACATACCACCCCATTTCTCTCACCGAATGCAGTTACAAAATTGAACAGATTGCATCAAGCAACTATTTGAAGGCTCTGAAAAGTAAAAAGTAGTAAGTAAAAAAAGCAGGTGGATTGGAGAAGAACACCAAAATTCTCAGTCCCATTATTAATGAGTTTACCTTTTTCTTTGGTGGTGGGGATTTGGGCTAAGGCATCCTAAAACTCAGAAGTGACCATTGGCACAGATAGAAAGATCCTCAGGAGAAGAAAGCATATCCCAATATGCAAGGAAAGTGGGGAATATCCATGATTTTATCATTTTTTCCTTTATTTCTATGTTCTTGTCCTCCCGCCCACCCCCTCCACTCCACCCCAGTATTAGTGGCCAATAGATATTTAAAACTCTGAGGGAGGGGCCCTTCCTCTCAGCTGGGAGCAACTGTGGTCTCAGGAGGGCAAGGAACTCTGCTACTTATTTTTCTTGTATGTCTACCCACTTGTTGGCCCTAGAAATGGACACATTGTAGAAAGTACTTGCCAGAGTGGACAAATAAAGCTCCAGTTCAAATAAAGCTCCAGTTCTCTGCCAGAAGATCAAAGAGGGGAGCCTCAAAGAACTGGAATGCATCATGGAGATAGCAGAGAATGCGAAGCTTGAGAAAGTGACCCTATGAAAGTGTTTATGCACTTCTGGTCCCATTAGCTATGCAAATATAGATTTGATGCTAACCAGCATCTCATAGGCTTTGAGAGCTGAACTGTGGGATAAATTGCTGTTCAGGTCCCAGAATGACCACTGGATGGTGCAAATGTAGGACTGAGTCAAAGAGCAATGCAAGACTTTGGAAATGGGACAGACAGCAAAACTATAGGAGGCTGTCTGGAACTTGTGACCTGAATCCAACTAGGTTGTTTGGCTGATAAAACAAATACTTCAAAAGTCTCCATAGAGTTAAATGAGACACAGAGTCTCATAAAATAATTTAAAATACCCAAGATAAGACCACAAATAACTCAGCATAAAACCCAAAGAAGAAGCAGTTATATTTCAACTTGAATGGAAAAAGGCAATCAACAAATGTCAACACTGAGGTGATAGAGATGTTGGAGTTTTTTGACAAAGACTTTAAAGCAGCTATTACACATATGCTCCAAGAAGAGTAAACCCTCTTGAATTGGCTGGAAAGATGGAATGTAGATCTCTTATCAAAGGAAGGAAGCTACCAGGTGCCTGGGTGGATCAGTTGGTTAAGTGTCTGTCTTCAGCTCAGGTCATGATCTCAGGACCCTGGGACTGAGCCCCAAGTTGGGGTCTCCGCTCAGCAGATAATCTGCTTCTCCCTCTCCCTCTGCCCCACCCCCCATTCATGCTCTATCTCTCAAATAAATAAAATCTTTCTTAAAAGAAGAAATGAAAGCTATGAAGAAGAACTAAATAAAAAATTTAGACCTAAAAAATAGAATAACCAAAATTAAAACTCAGTAGATGAGGTCAAGAGGTGAATGGAAAAGACAAAGAGTCAGCAAATTGAAGATCTGTCAGTACAAATGATCAAATTTCAAGAACTGAGTGAACAAAACACCGAAAGAAACCATAAACAGAGCCTTATGGACCTACGTGACAATATCAAAATATCTAATATTCATGTTATTGGAGGCCTAGGTGGAGAGGAGAAAATGAAGTGCAAAAAAAAAATTACTTAAAAAGAAAATTGCTGAAAATCTGAATTTTGTGAAAGACATAAACCTACAGATTCACGAAGCACAGGTGACTCCAAATGGGGGGTGGGGGAGGAGGGAACCCTGCAGAGAAATCCATGCCAAGACACATTATAATCAAACTGCTAAAAACTCAAGACAAAGAAAAAGTATTAGAGCAGTCGAAGCAAAAATGACACATTTCTTTCTTATAAGGAACAGTGTTTCAATAACTACGAATCTTTCATAACAAATCATGAAAGCAGAAGTGCTTTAGAAAGGACTATGAATCCAGAATTCCGTATTCGGCAAAAATAATTTTAAACAATGAAGAGAAATTAAAGATATTCTCAGAAGAAGAAAACCTAAGAATTCTTTTTTTTTTTTTCAAAGATTTTTATTTATTTATTTGACAGAGATCACAGGTAGACAGAGAGGCAGGCAGAGAGAGAGAGAAGGAAGCAGGCTCCCTGCTGAGCAGAGAGCCCAATGCGAGGCTCGATCCCAGGACCCTGGGATCATGACCTGAGCCGAAGGCAGAGGCCTTAACCCACCGAGCCACCCAGGCACCCCGAAAACCTAAGAATTGTTAAGCAACAGACCTACCAAAATCAAAACACAAACACTTTCTAAAAGGAAGTTCAGACAGAAGGGAAATGATATCAGATGGAAATTTGTAATGTCAAGAATAAAGGAAAAGCCACAAAAAAATGTTATATGTGTAGGTAAATATAGTAGACTACTCTTTAGTTCTTTAAAACATGTAAGATGAAAAAATTATAACAGTGCCTGGTTGGATTTTAGAAATATAGAGATGTAATACATAAGATGCCTAAAACATTAATGGAAGAAGGCAAAAGAATCTATATAGTGGTAAGTATTCTGCATTCCACTTGAAGTGGAAAATATTGACTCCAAGCAGACTGTAAAAAGTTAAGTACAGTTATTGTAATCTCTAGAGAAACTACTTTAAAAAACCCCCAAAACAAAACTATTCAAAGAATTATAGCCAAATACACAACAGAAAAATTAAAAGAGAATACTAAAAATAAATAAATAAATAAAATTTAAAAAAAAAATCAAATAACCCCAAAGAAGACAGGGATGGGGAATAAAAACAAAGATATAAAACAAAACAAAGAGAAAATTGTAGTCCTAAGTCCAAACACAGTGAGAGTTGCCTTAAATATAAATAGTCTAAGCACATCAATTATATATTGCCCATGTATATGCTGTCTACAAGAAACGCACTTTAAATATAATGATAAAGATAGGTTAAACATAAAGGGATGAGAAAAGATAAGTCACAAAAGCCTGAATCAGAAGAAGTCTCAGTAGCTATATTAATTGTCAGGCAAAGTAAGCTTCCTAAAAAGGAAAATTGCTAGGGATAAAAAGGGACATTACATAGTGATAAAAAGATCAATTCACCAAGAAGATGTAATAATCCTAAATTTGTATGCACCTTACAACAATTTTCAAAATACATAAAGCAAACACTGGAAGAATTGAAAGGAGAAACAGACCTACCCATAGTCATTGTTGTAGACTTCAATGTCTCTATCAGTCATTGACAGAATATATAGGCAAAACAGAAAAAATTAGCAAGGGGAAGTTAGAGAAAAGGCAACAGAGTAACATTAAAATGAGCTATAGAGGAAGAAAGACGTTTGAAATATTGCAGGCAAATATCACCTACCTCACAGTTTGCTTTATATACCTCAGTTATAAAAAATGAAAATCCATATAGTACTTTCACTAGAGAACATTTTCTACAAACCAGAGGCATCCCTCTGAAAGCATTTCAGTTTGTTTCCCTAAAATATGATTGACCTGAGGCAAGTCATTTCTCCCTTCTCAACTTCTTTTTCCTCATGGGCAAAATGAGGGGGTGGGGGTTGCCCCCACTCACCCCACCCTCCCTCCCACATGATTAGATTTTATCTAAGGCCCCTTTTAGCTCTGTGATTTTTCCTCTGCTTTTATTTTCCGGCAAATTTTTCCTTAGGCTGGTGTTTTCAAATCATTCTGTACTCATGAAGCCAAAATATCTTTTCATCTTCCTATTGTTTAATTTGCAAAGAAAGTATTAAAGATAAGACAGGGTGGGGACCTGAGTCACTGTCATTCAACCAAAGGCTGTGGTCTGGAAATCTCCCCTCAGACAAAAACATTTCAAAACAAAGGTAGAAACCAATATGGAAAAAAAAAAAAAAGTATAACAAGTTCCAACCAAACATATTGCTTTATTTTCTGCTGAAATCTCTTTTCCCCCTGTCATGGAGACAAGCTTAGGCAATATTTAACCAAATATTACTTACGCGTAATGAGAAACATGGTTATACGGCACTTGGAAAGTTATAAGTTACAAACAAAACCTGACAACTGTTCCAAGTTTGATAATATGAGAAGAAACGGAATAAATTAAAAGGTAAACCACATTCTTCTCAGCTTCCTGATGGGTTTTGTCCAAACAGCTTGAACAATTGCAAAATATTGTTCAGGTGATTTCCAGACATTCTGCTATGACCATGGGTATATGAGCGAAGTTTATTGAATATTTATAGTATTGCTCTAGTTTTAGAGCCTTCAGAAGACGTAGGCATGTAGAAGATACGGTCTCTACGATTTTCTAGTTATTGTGAGGACTCCTCACTGGGCTCTTAAATTTCAGGAGGGCAGAGAGTGTGGTTGTTTTGCATATCACCGTGTAACCAGTTCCTGGGACAGTGCGGCAGAGAGGATGTTCTCAGTACTAGTTAGACGATAGTAGAGGAAACTGACCACAGAGTTCATCTCAGCTAGCTCCTTACCAGAAGGATGCCTCTTCATGCAAAAGTGGATTATATGTATATAACCTTAGGAATAAAATACTCACATACCATGACTGATTTGTTGTATGTACATAGGTAACACACAATAAACAGATTTTGCTATTTGTTTTTACCTCTAGAGACCCCCTGACCCCGACTCCCAAAAGTAACAAGACTGATGAAAATTTTCAGTTTCTCTACTGGTTTTCTGACTGTCCAAGAGCTTCTAAAACCAGTCACCTCGGGATCTTGTTAAAACGCAGATTCTGATTCAGTGGATCTGGGACAGGATCTGAGATCTGCATTTCTTGCAAACTTCCATTGGCTATGGTCTGTGGACGACACCTTTTGTAACAATTCAATGCCGGCATTGCCAAATAGAAATGGTGTTCAGGTCCACGTGGAGGAAGTTATCATGGTTGCCATGTGCAGCCTTGATGGGGTAATGAACACAGAATTTTAAACTGGAAAATGACCATAGAGCTTATTTTGGAAGCATAAACCCTTAGGCATAAGAAGGTTAAAAGTGGTCTTCCTAATGCCCTACAGCCTGCTACGGTTTTGTTCCCACTGAGGCTGGGCTTTGGGACTCCAGATTTTAAACCTGTTCTTTCCACAAGCTGCTGTGTGTCACTGGTTAAAAAAAAAGTTTAAAATCGGCCACCTTGGCAGCGCCTGGGTGGCTCCGTGGGTTAAAGCCTCTGCCTTCGGCTCAGGTCATGATCCCAGGGTCCTGGGATTGAGCCCCACATCGGGCTCTCTGCTCAGCAGGGAGCCTGCTTCCTCCTCTCTCTCTCTCTGCCTGCCTCTCTGCCTACTTGTGATCTCTGTCTGTCAAATAAATAAATAAAATTAAAAAAAATATATATCTGCCACCATGGTCTCCTGGATGGAGGAAGGGCATCTCAGTGGAGATAAAAGTTGTGCTCTAGGCTTGAAGCCAAGCCTTGTTTAGCATAACCCAAGTGACTTCTTTCCCCAGATCACTGGCCTGGTGGCCTGTGTCTGGTTGAGATGAGGCCCCATGCTCAGAGCACACCAGAAAATATTTTCTGCAGCCTGGCTGGTAGTTCTGTTTCAGGGCAGACTAGTTCAAGTCCCTACTGCTTAGCCTCCAGACTGAATTTCTAGGGTCATCTCAACAGTGTGGTTCCCTAGCCCCACCTTGGAAAAGGTCTGACTGCCCATTCGGATTTTACAACACTGGGGAATGTTACTCCTAAATAAACCTGAAGCACTATTTTTACCTGGTTTTGTCTTCATCAGACTGCAGAGGGTGCCCCACTGAGAACGTAAATAAAACCCACATTTTCCAAGTTGCCCGGAGATAACCAGCATTCTTCATAAGGCCTTCCGTGGGAAATTGTTTTCAAGGGGAGATTTTCATGCTAACCAAATCTCGGGACACCTACAAAATCTTAATTCCGTTTGTGACGTGTGCGTCGTCATCAGATGGGTTACGTTTCCGCTCATTGGGGGAGGGGATGCACAGGCAGGAAACACCAGTAACAATTTGAGCCCAAGGAAGGTCCTGGTCAGGTGTCACTGTTCAACGCTGGAAGGTTTAGAACTTTCCGAATCCCTGGAATCCTTGTAGCAGTGACAGTCACTAGCTTACCCCTGAGTGAATGAAAATCTTGGAATAAATGAATATGAACCTATTTAAGCATCCCCTTCTGAGAAACTGAGTCCTTTTCAGGGACTTTCTCTCTGGAAACTCTTCCTTTCTACCCCCTACTCCACCACCTTCAAGTGTTGAGTTGAAAGAGACAAAGCAAGTCAGCAAGAGGCGCAAAATCTTCTTGGTACAACGGAAAGCCCTAGGGAGTGGACACACGTGTCTGAGTGTGGGCTGTGTCTGTAACCAGCTCTGTGACCTTTAAGTTGCTTAACTTCTCTCTTGTTTCAATTACTGGTTATAAAGTAAAGAAATTGGACTAGAGGGTTTAAAAATATATATATTTTTTGAGCCTGAAATATCTAGGTGCCTACAGCTTAGTTTCTTTCTAGAGCTCATAAGCCCATCCGTGGGGTTCTGACTTATGAGACAAAAGCTCATTAATGAGAACAGTGTCCTATTTAGTTTGACATTGGAATTCACTTTTAAAAAGTCAGGATTACCTGGGTGATTGAAACATATATTAAATCCCCACCAAAGTCAGGAGACCATCACACAGCACATTATTAATTTTAAACTGATCAACATGGTGGTTTGTGGTTAATGGTCTATTTCATGTTGTTGGTTTTCTTTCTTTTTCTTTTCTTTTCTTTCTTCTTCTTTTTTTTAATCCTTTGAAGTGTTCTTCTCCCTCCTCTGTCCTCAACTTCATCCGAGGCTAGTTTAACTGTTAAATGATGGAAACTGAACCTTGACACACTCCGGTGACTCCTCTGTCAGTATTCTGACAGGGGTAGGGGAGGTTTCTGACATAGAAACACAAAAACCTCATCATTTAACAATAAAACACTGATTCTCACAGGAAGCAGGTCTTCCTTTGTTTTAATGAAAACAGTCTTAGGGCACATACCCATGCACAAACCACGCATGGAAAAAGTGTGTCATTTGTACCTTTGGCTGAAGGAAAATGTTGATATTGTACCATGGTTAATAGAAATTGAATCGACGTCAAATCTCTAAATGACTTTCCCCCCACTGCAAATGGGAGAGGCAGAGTTTAGTATCTGGGAGAGAAAGGCAGAGGAAACTTGATCTGAAGTGACTTGGCATTTTGGTTCACAAAGAACGAGGTGCTGGGAGTCAGAGTTCAGCCTATAGAAGGGAGGAATCTGAGTACACAAAAACGATGACAAGGGAGATAATGGACAATCACAGCAGAACTCACTCCAACCCACCATGCGGCTCTGTCACTCTTCCTTAATAATGGTGGAAAATGAAATAGATGAGCGAGAGGTCTTCATGGAGTGTTGCTTCAGGGAACGCTCTGCCAAGCTCACATGTGGCATGCTGTAACTTTACTACTCAGAATCATAAAAGAGCTGGGCATGATTCCCAGAACATTGCTAACTTTTCTTCTCTCTTCTGCAGTCCACATATTATAATTGTATGATTTCTTTTTTCCAGGGCCATTTTCAACTCTAGAAATGGAGAGAGTATGCGATGCACATGTTACCTAAGTTTAGATCCATTCCCTCCCCATGAGTTCTGCCCCAACGTTTAGCTCCCATGGGAACATTGGTGATTTAGAGGGCGTGAGAAAGACGACCCGCCTTAGTCAGACATGAAACAATACTAGCACCAGCAACTGGATTCAAACTCCTGGAGACATCATGGGGTTTGAATTCACCCAGACCCCTTGCTCCTGGCAGGTGATCTCCGTAGAACATAAGATGTCAGCCAACTCATCTCAACTCATTCCTTTTTATTCACCCCCAAAGTTCTGGGGATCATCTCCCATCCTTGCCTTTCTTCCTCCATCTCAGAGACGGAAGGATCCTTCCTCCCTGCCAAGCCACACTCACCCTGTATGTCCTGAACCCATCCCCTCTCTCTGGACTCTGCGGTCTGACCCAGGCAGGCACTGGTGTGGGCTCTTCAACACAACTATGGAATCCCTTTCCTCAGCTCACTCTTTTCTGCACCCTGGCCCCCTTGACCTGGAACCCCCTAGCTATTCAGTTCAGAAAGATGGGAATATTGTCTTAGTTGTAACTGCCCACATCCCAAACCTCCCTCCCAGCTCTGTGCTTGATTCTGGAGGTCATAGCCATGGAAAAGGAAAACAAAAAGATACCTGGGAAATCCATTTCCTTACAGGCCACGTCTCTGAGTTCTAACTCCTCCCCCCCTCATCTGCCTGCACGTCCCCAACTTTCAGAGACCTTTTAGCATCGTTTCATCTTAGACAGAGTCAGGTCATCCCGATAATTTTACCTCTCCTCTGGGTCTCTGCTCGTGGCCTTCAAGCAAGCCCTGTCTTTCTAAAACATCCTTCTCTCCACCCTGCTGCCTACCCTGTCCCATCCGGCTCTCATCTTTGTTCTCTCCAAGCTCCTTGAAGATGTACTTTTCCACATGAATAGGCTCCATCTCTGGCATAGCAGGGCACCGCGGTTTACCTCTCCTACAGATGCTTCTAAAAACTCTGGACAAAATATAAAGAAGCCACTACCTGAAGAGAAAAATTAAGCCAAAGCAGGCAGATTGGAGATGGAAACTGAAGCTTGGAGAAGTGACCTTCAAAGGAATGAATTTACCAGATCGATCTCTCGCTCTCTTTTTCTCTTTTCTCATAGCTTTGCCTGGAGGGCAGCCCCAAGCACAGAGCTGGGGAAGGGGTCAGCACTGAAGCCTGCTAAAACTGAGATAGTATTTTCAATTTTCTGGACTGAGAGCTGAAAGAAGGGGGCCTTAGGGACCAGAGTATGGAGAGGGGAGAGTTACCAAAGGGGTCCCACCATTCTATTGATAACCCCACACAAGCGTGTGCTCAGTCAGACCTAAAATAACACAGCAAGGCTTTGAGAGCTGAACACACCCAAAGTGAAGCCCAGCTCTCTTGAAGCTCTGAGTAGTGCACATACAGAACACACTCAAAGTAGCATAACAAGAGCTTTAAAAGATGAACTGAGATTAGAAGCACCACCCACAGAAGGCAAAACAGAACTTTCAGCTGGAACATAACTAAGTTGATTGTCTGATGAATCAAACAAACAAATAAAAAAAAAAAAGGTAACACTTTCCAGAGAATTATAATAAGGATCTACATACCAATATTCATGAAGGCCAGGATAAAATCCAAAATTGCTTAAAAATACATTAAGCTAAGAAAATGCGACCAAATCTCAAGGGAAAAGACAGGCAATATATGTTAACACTGAGATGACCCAGATGTTAACATTCTCAAGTAGAGACTTTCAAAGCAGCTATTATAACTATGATCCATAAAATAAAGGTAAAAATACTTACAGTGAACAGAAAGAAACAAGTCCTCAACAGAAAAATAGAAACTATAAAAAGGAATTAATCAGAAACTACAACTGAAAAATAAAAGATCTCAAAATTTAAAGATTCATTGGGTAAATTCAACAGCAGAATGGAGATTATCATATCAAAAAGAAAGAGTCTGTGAGCTGGAAGATAAAGCAATAAGAATGATCCAATCTAAAGAACAGGGAGGGAAAAAATAAAATGAAAATAGACCTGTAGAACCATATCAAAAGGTCATGGGAATATATATGTCATGGGAATTCCAGAAAGAGATGAAAAAGAAACTCGAGCTGAAAACTTCCCAAATTGGAGAAAGACATAAAGTTATAGATTAGAACAGCTCAGTATACCCTAAACATGATTAACTCAAAGTAAACCACACCTGACAAATCACTATCAAACTACTGAAAGACAAAGATGAAAAAGAAAATCTTGAAAACTGCTAGGGAAAAATGATACATGACATGCGGGAGAACAATGATTCAAAAGACTGTGAACATCTCAGAATCCAGAGAGGCCAGAAAATAGTGGATCAATGTCTTCAAAGTGCTGAAACACCAAGAATGAGACAAGGCTATATCTAAGAGAGGCTGTAATGCAGGCTGATTACTAACTGTGGGTTCAGGTCCAGGAAATGGGACAGAAATCTAGAGATTCGTGTGGTGGTGAGAGTCAAACAAGAAAATGCCTGCTTGAAAATCATTTGCCTGGCAACCTGAATGTCAGATCACACACACACACACACACACACACACGCACACACACATGCATGTGTGTGTACACAGAGTCCAAGAACTCTTCAGTAACCTAGGAGCAGGAGCTACAAGAAAGGGCTCACAGGGATGTCAGATCTGTCTAGACATTAGCTGTCTTCTATACGTGTCCAGAATGCCTCACCCTTGTCTACACGATTCCCTCTGCCTCAGTCCCCTACTTGCTTATCTCAATGTGACTAATATCTACTCATTCTCAACGGCCTATTCACATGCAGCCTCACTCATTCTATAACAAAAATTCCCTGAATACTTCCTATGTACTAGGACCTGAACCTCTCCATAAAGTCTTTCCAGATCTTCCTACTGAGAGCGATAGCCCCCTCTCCCGAATTTGTGTTCTGATTCATCATACTCATTTTATTTTATTTTTTAAAAAAATTTTTTAAAAGATTTTTATTTATTTATTTGACAGAGAGAGATCACAAGTAGGCAGAGAGGCAGGCAGAGAGAGAGGAAGGGAAGCAGGCTCCCTGCTGAGCAGAGAGCCTGATGTGGGACTCGATCCCAGGACCCTGAGATCATGACCTGAGCCGAAGGCAGCGGCCCAACCCACTGAGCCACCCAGGCGCCCCATTTTTTAAATTTTTTTTAAAGATTTTATTTATTTACTTGACAGACAGAGATCCTAGGCAGAGAGGCAGGCAGAGAGAGAGGAGGAAGCAGGCTCCCTGCAGAGCAGAGAGCCCGACGCGGGGCTCGATCCCAGGACCCTGGGATCATGACCTGAGCCGAAGGCAGAAGCCCCAACCCACTGAGCCACCCAGGCGCCCCATCATCATACTCATTTTATACTTTGTGTTCGAGCTAGCCATATTAGAGCTAGCATGTACACTGTGTATTACCTGAGCCTAGAGGCTGGGAGTCACTCAGCTTTGTGTTACCAGCACGGTCTATCGTGGTAACTGAAAGATACTCGTTGTTCACTACTTTTCGTGAACGAAGTGAGTGGATAACTTTTTTCTCCCTAAGCTAATTAAAAAACTACCAGTCATTAAGAGTAGCATGAATCATTTCTATTTTTAAAAAATCACTTGATAAAATAATTATTTACTCTAATTAGCAAATGATTTTTAAAAAGGTGGAAGACCGAAAGAGCACTGCTATTTCTTAGAATTATCTCTCATAATTCTTTGGCATTTATTTGGCATTTGACATTTGGCCACTTTTGTAAGACTCACAGAATGTACGCAAGGCTGGAAAAGAACTTAAGTGCGAAAGACCAAATCTTTATTTTACAAAGTAGAAAACTAAAAGGTGAAGTGTCTGCTTCAACACTCACAATCTGAACCAGACTAGGATCTAGATCTTTCCAGTGTTCCCTCTGAATTCATGCTTCCTCTAATTCAGGGCTGGGAGATACAGATTTACTGAGATAATAGAAGACCAGAGATTGGTTGCTTGAGCCGAGATAGTTGATGACATCATTGGAGGGGCTGGTCGTCTCCTGCCCCCTCCCACCAGATTGAGAATCTATTGTGAACGTTAACCCCATGTTTGCCTAGCCCTTCCCAAACGACTAAGACTGAATTCAGCCATCACTCCTGTCTCTCTAGCCAGTTATTCTAGTTACCATTTATAACCCCATCACTTAAAGTGGGAGGGTGGTCGGTAGAGGACACTGCAGAACCCCTTACCGTCTTTGGTACCTCAATGTCCCTACTTGTGAAGGGTCATTGAAAATACCAGTAATCCTGGACCTGGAAATGGAATGCGTATCAGCTCACCACCAAATTAAACAGATTTCAGAGGCAGATAGAAACAAAAAGCTGGAGAAGTAGAAAGAGTTTTAGGTGTAAAAGATAAAAAAAAAAGAACTAAAGAGATAATCCCTTTAAGATGCTGTGTGTGTGTGTGTGATTCCCAAAGTAAGAGGGCCAGGGTAATACTGCCAATGCTCAACTCCAAAATAGATAAAAGGTTTAAAAAAAAAAAAAAAAGAGTCTGCTCTATTGAGGAAAAAAAGTCCTGAAATAACCTATCACTGGTGTTCAGAAGTCACAAGGTCATCATTCATCTTTATAAAAAGGGACTGTGAACAAAGACAAACAAGGTAAAGGATTTACTTTTACATAACATCAGGATAGGCGAAAGAAACAGTGATCATTCTGTAGGCCTCCGAGCATGACAGAGAAATTTAAAGCTTTAAGAAAGAGTCTATGAAATGCTGCACTTCTGGTTTCGACAAATGCTTGGAGAGATCATGAAAGTCCTTTTGAGATGGACAGAAAATTTTGTTCACTGCTTCTTTCAAATAAGTAAAAATATATATATATTTTTTCAAAATCTGCCTGTCCTCTCCCTGTCTTGACCTAAAATCAGTCAGTCAGTCAACCAATCTGCAACTTTATATCTCATTTTACTACCTTAGACCTTAATATTTCTGGACTTTAACACGGAGTAAGGTGTTACTCTCATGGTAGTTAACATGGCCGATTCCATTACTACTACCCTTGTAGTGTTCTTTTAAATCTGCTTATGCACACACACAAGAACCCATTCTTACAAAATGAGGAATGGAAAGAAAAGTCAGTGTGTTCGTCCAGTGAAATCTTGACACAGAGTTACCCCTAATTCAGGGGTTAATGCATAGGAGACCAGAGTCACAGACTGACCTATAGCAAGAATAAAATATCTTCAAACTCTCCTGTTAATTTAAAAAGTTATACAAATTTGAAACTATATGCATGATATGTGCAGTTCTCTTTTACTATTAAAATGATACCTCCCTGCCCAAATTTTCTAGTAAAATGGCATCCTTCAGTATAGTAAACAGAAAAAGAAAGCCCATACGACTTCTGGTTGTCTTCTGACTATTTTCAGACTAAGTGTTTTGTTTTGTTTTCCCTTTTGAATTATTAAAATCTCCATGCCCACTAATGCTCTGCACTTTACAAAAGTATAATACTAAGAAATCTCGTTTTTTTTTTTTTTATTAACTTGTGGATTTTTCTGGGGAAGGAATATCATTGAAATGTTCCCTAAGGAGAAACCAAAAGAGAGAGGAATTTTCCTGGGCTTTCGATTGTAGCTTGTAGTGAATGGGAAAATCAGTTCTCACTTAGATCTACAGAGCTGTTTGTGAGCAGAAAATAGTTTTAATTATTGTGCCTATGCAACCAAGATTTTCTGGGACAATCCCAATTTCATTCTTTTCAATAAATGTGAATTTCTGTTAAGCTTGTAGGAAATTGTCCAACACACATACTCACAGAGGTGATTAAAGTCCATTGTGGAAAACTGTTCACTGCAGCATTATGGGTAACAACTGGAAGCAAGTAAATGTCCTTCAGTATGAGAATAGTTTAAGAAATTTTGGTACTTCATCTAATGCCAAGTAGATTTAGGCAGAGCTTTATGAACTGGCATGGAAAAATATCCAAGATATACCGTTCATTGAAAAATAGCAGGTCACAGAACGGGTGTTTAGTATACACCCAACCACATCACATTTAGGACAATTCTGCCATATATGTTTGTAAACAGAAATTTTCTGCAGGACATTCCAGAAACAAACCAAAAGATTGCCTCTGGATATGGGATGGAAGGTTCAGGAAAAATGGAAAACTCTTATCATTCCAATATCTTAGCTCCCAGTATTTCTATGCCTCCTTCTACAAATTAAACTCTCCCGGATTCCTCCAATCCTCGTGGCTTCCCACCATGTGTGAGACTCTATTGTCATGAACTCCTGTGGTCCTGGCCACAAGATGTGAGCTTGCTTGAGACCGGTGTGAAATGGTTGGAAAAGAACAGGAAGCAAATGTCACAGAACTTAAAGGGATTAAAGTTAATAGGAACTAGCAAGCGGTTTGACTGCTGAGGTCTTTAGCCAACAGGCCAACGTTGTGTCTAGAGGGATTAAGGATTCCAGTCACCAGCAATGTCAAGAAAGTTCTCATCAGAGGTGGGTATAGGAACTTCCAGGTAGAAGTAACACAGGAAGTCAAGCACATGGAAGCATCATTATTCAAGTTGTCCAGTGTTTCCCTTGGACTTGGTTTGTGGTGGACGTGGCTGGCTGGTTGCCGTGTAACTCAATATCTATTCTATTTGTCTTCCTCATAATAGAGCCCAAATGTTGTCAGGGGCTACAAAGTACTCAGGTCAAAACATTCACTTTCCAGGATGCCCAGCGTGGCTCGGTTGGTTAAGCATCTGCCTTCGGCTCAGGTAATAAACCCAGGGCCCTGGGATCGAGTCCTGAGAGCCTGCTTCTCCCGGGTCCTGGCTCAGTAGGGAGTCTGCTTCTCCTTCTGCCCCTCCACCTGCTTGGTTTTTTTTTTTTTTCTCTCTCTATCAAGTAAATAAATAAAATCTTTGGAAAAAATTCATTTCCTCAAACTCTCTTAAGACAGAGGTGGCACTGTTACTCAGTATTGGACAGTAGGTTGAAAGCAAAGAGTCTTCTGGGAGACACTTGCTGAAATTATTCTTTTCTTGATAAAATAAGAAGGACAGACTCAGCTGACTTGTGCCTTTAGCCCTTCATCTCTCAACCTGCCTGGGAACAGATTTGACGTCCATGGCTGGAAAAAAGCCATCTCGTAACCACAAAGACGAAAACCAAACATTGAGGATGATAGAGCAGGTCATCCTTGATGACGTAGGGCAGATTCAGAGGTCTGAGGCTGCTGCCTCCTCTGGAGTTCCGGTTACAAAGCTAAGCTGCTGTAATCATTTCTATGGTCAAAGGTAACCCTGGCCAATTCTGGATCCTCCAACAAAAACTCTGGAGTTGAGGAAACAGAGGGCTGTCAAGATTCTGGATGGATCATGAGAACTCTGGACAAGTGGGCTGTGATGGGGGAGAGCAGGGAAGTCTGAAAAATGGACTGAGAACCTCCAGAAGCCAGGGAGGCTGCACCTGGGAATCATGGGTCTGTTTGTAGAGCAGGATCCTCCAGGAAACAAAAGGTGGGAGGCTCCTAGCATGGTACAAAATAGGGTGGGAGAAGGTGTCACTCTTCCCAGGATCAGCTGCTTTCTGGTCCTCAGTTACGTGGGCTAGATTCATTTTCCCAGATTCTTGGTGAGGCCATTGTGATGAAATCTGCACACCATTTCCTTCTCTCCTCTGCCAGGACTCTACCAGAGCTTCGGGCCCCATTTGCATCCAGCTGCCTATGGGTATCAGTAGCTGTTGGACTTAGCAGAGTCAGTAAGTAGCCTGGGGTTGGGTATAGAGAGCAAGAGGGAAAGAATGGCCCTTTCCAGTCATCTGCCTCCTAGAAGGGCGTGCCATCTCCTGCTTCCTTCTGTTATTTTTACTAATTAAAAAAGAAAGAAAGAAAGAGAAACAAAACTCCATCGTCAAGGAAAGGTGAGTAAAAAAAAAGATAAATAAATAAATAAATGCTAGCTGGAAGAGTTTCTTTTTTTTTAAATTTTTTTTTAAACTTACTCAGAAGAATGCATTATCTGTTAGTAAGTAGTGTAAGCAATTATCTTTAGCGTGGAACTGGTATATTTTAGGCAATCCTACTGAAATGGTGTAAACAACATTTCCTGTGTCAAAAGCAGGGATCCAAGTCTGTTTTAGAATGGTCCTAATCTCCATCTATTATAATTTCCACCAATAACTTGTCTTTTTATATATGCTGGCATCTGTGTGAAAGACAGCATCCCACATTGACCAAGTCTCCATCTGGTGACAGGCGGGGGAACAGGAACGTAGACTGTCACTTTATGCAGATGGATTTCTATTAATACAAACAAGTGACCCTAAAAGAGAAATTGGCTAGCTCCAGCATAACTTTAAGAAGATTGTTCTGAATTTCCTGAAAGCAGGTTATTTCTAAATACATGGTGTTGCCTTTTAAACACAGATCAGGCATTTTGTCCTTCTAAGAGCTGGTTTTACAAAATGGGCTTGCTGTTCTGAGCCCATTTGCTTGGGGAGGGTGTGGAAGGAAAAAGATTGCAATGAAAGGAAAAGAGAGGGTCTCTTGTGGGAACAGCCCCAAGTTGTCCTGATCACTGGTTCAGGACCCATTAGGTTATAAATCCTGGAGAGGACAGGGTGTGGGGGTGAGGGGCACAAAGGGGAAGGGGAGTGGTTTAATTCATGATGGCTGTTGGCCAGCCCTCTTTTCTCCTTCCTTACCATGAGAATATGTAGCTTTCAGATATCCTCAGTGCATCCATTGGGTAAATTTACATTCTGAACCTACACCTAAACCTTTACCAAAGGAGTCTGCTTTCGGGAATCACTAGAAACTCCTTCATTGGCTTCTTCCTCCTCAGTGATCCACCACCGGCCAGCCATGGCAAACAGGGCACCAACTGGGCCATGGAGAGATTCACCAGAATAATAACTCCTAGTTGCAAGTAACCCAGTGGCCTATCAATAGAGATTGAGTGATGTTAGATCCGTGCAGCACAATACTAAGATGCAGTGAAAAATAATATTTTGGAAGAGTTTTTTTCAAACTGGCTATTTCAGTACTACTTTCCCCCCAAAGTTTGGCTCTACTATTCTATACTTAATACATTTCTTTAAATTGACTCAAGTTTTAAAGCACATATTCCCACCCATCCTTATCCTAAATGATGGTATCTATGACATGCGTTTGATGCGCTGATTATATTTTTCAGCACCCAGTAACCTAAACAGGGAAGTATTAAAATAACAAAATGTTCAACTGAGTCTTAGCTAAAATCAGCCTGAGTAACCCCAGTGTTACTCTTCCTACCTTTTGGGAAAACCCTGCTTTAGAAAACTATATGGTGTTCCTGGAGCAAAGGCTATGCTGTTACTTGAAAGAAGCAAACTGCGTGGTCAAAAGTTTGTGAAAATAATGTGAGTGTGTTTGTGTGCATGTGCATGTGTGTATGACAAAGGTACATATGTATCCTCCCCATGTTAATAGTGGTTAGCTCTATTGGTCTCAGATTGACTTACGATTTTTTTGTTTTGTTTTGTTTTCTCACAAGTGCCACCTTGATTTAAAAGTGATGACTAACTCATTTTTTAAACTTTATTGAGACATAATTTATGTACTATAAAGTTCATCTTTTTAAGTATAAAATTTGATTTTTTTTTGCATACCCACAGAGTTGTATACTATCAACAAAACCTAGTATTAAGACATTCCATTATCCCAAAAGGAAACTCTGTACACATTACAGCCACTCTCCCATTGTCCCCTATACCCAGACCCTGGCAATCACTAATCTACTTTCTGACTTGTGGATTTGCCTTTTCTGGAAATAACATAGAAATAGAATCAGACAATGTATAGACTTTTGTGACTAGTTTCTTTCATTTCAAGTTCATCTATATTGTACCATGTAGTAATACTTGTATTCTTCCTGTTGTAGAATAGCATTCCACTGCCTGAATATCTCACATTGTTATTTATCCATTCATTAGTTGGTAGACACTTTTTTTTTATTATTTCTACATTTTGGCTATTAAAATAATTCTTCTGTGAACATTTTTGTGCACGTTTACATGGACATGTATTTTCAATTTTCGTGGGTCTATACCCAGGAGTAGAATTGCTGAACTACAAAATAACTCTATGTTTAACAGTTTAAGGAACTACCAAACTGCTTTCCAAAGTGGCTGCATCATTTAAAAGTCCCACCAGCAGTGTATGAGGGTTCCAATATCTCCACAACCTCCCCAACATCTGTTACTTATCTGTCATTTTTATGTTGGCCATCCTAGGGGATGTGAAATGGTATTGCATTATGGTTTTGATATATGTTTCCCAGATGACTAAGGATGTTGAGCATCTTTTCATGTGTTTACTAGCCATTTGTACAGGCTTTGCTTTATTGCACTTTACAGATACCACATTTTTTACAAGTTGAAGGTTTGTGGCCATCTTGCAGCAAGCAAGCCTGTCAGTGACATTTTTTTCCTGGATCATTTGCTCATTTCATATTTCTCTGTCACATTTTGGTAATTCTTGCTTTATTTCAGTGGTCCAGAACTGAACCCACCATATATCCTAAGAAGGCATATATGTTCTTTTAGGAGAAATGTCTATTCAGATCTTTTGACCTTTTTTTCAATTAGGTTATTTGTCTTTTTATTAATGAGTTATAGAAGTTCTTTATATAGTCTATATACAAATCACTTTCAGATACATGCTTTCAAATATTTTCTCCCATTTCATTTTCTTGATAGTGTTGTTTGAAGCACAAAAGTTTTAAATTTTGATTAAGTTCCATTATATTTTATTTTGTTGCTTGTGCTTTAGATGTTGTATCTAAGAGTTCATTGACTAATCTAAGGTCATAAAATGTATGCCTATGTTTTCTTGAAGGAGTTTTATAGTTTAGTTTCTATATTTAGGTCTACAATCCATTTTGTGTTAGTATTTGTATACTGTTTGAGCAGAGTTAAATTTCCTTCTTTTTCATGGATATCCAGTTGTCCAATCACCATTTGTTGAAAAGACTGTTTTTCCCCTATTAAGGGGGATCTTGGCACCATCATCAAAAATCAGTTGATCACAAATTCACAAATATAAGAGTTTAATTCTATACTCTCAATGCTATTCCATTGATCTGTATGTCTAAACTCACACAAGCACATCACCATCTTGATTATTGTAGCTTTGTATTAAATTTTGAAATTGGGAAGTATGATTCTTTAAACTTTGTTTTTCTTTCTCAAGACTCTTTTGGCTAGTTTGGGTTTCTTAAATTTCCATCTGAATTCTGGGTTCAGTTTATTTCTTTCTGCCCAACAAAAGGCAGCTAGGATTCTAATACAGGTCACAATGAATTTGTAGATCAGTTTGGGGGAGTACTATCACCTTAATAATACTAAGTCTTCTGATCCATGAACATGGGATTTTTTTCCATTTAGTTAGATTTCCTTTAATTTCTTTCAACAATGCCTTTTAGTCTTCAGTATATAAACTAACACTTCTTTTGTTGAATTTATTCCTAGGTATTTTTTTATGTTATTATTATAAGTGGATTCAAATTAAGTTTTACCTTCCTCTTTATCTTTTCCTAAATCTTAAAATTATTTTTACTGATAACCTGATACTCTTATAAGGAGAAAGAATATGAAAAAAGTTTCAGCTTCATGAATATTTGAGAATCCGGACTATGTATTTTTCTGAGGATTTTTTTTTTTTGATGTCTGAATTTGTGTTGTAGTTTGATTCAAATAATTCATGCAGTCCCTAATAGAGCTTGAGAAATTAGCTTCATCTTAACTGCATGTTTAACACATTGTAAAGATGCAAAGTACAAGTGTATTACTTGCAACATACCAGATTTTAGGCTCATTATTTAATGAAAATGAAAGATGTTTTGTTGGAAGTAAGATCAGTAAACCCTCGCTTTATAACCTTTAGTCTATAAAGCAAGTCAAACCACTTCATGGTCCTACGGAGCAGAGGGGAAAGGGGGATGAGGATCTCAGTGAGAAGAAAAAAAATACCCGTTTTCTTGGTCCAAATTTTCAATGCAGCTGACCCAACAGAGAAATTAGCTGAATCATCTGCCCATGCCCAGATCTCACTCCATGCTGTAAATTGATTTTCCCTTGCAGGTTTATTACATTGTAGCTTTAAATCAGCTCCCATCAGCTAACTGAATCACCAGGCCCCTTAGAGACCTCCACTGGAAATCTCAACCAAAGACTTGAGTTTATGGCTTCAACCTGTCCTTCACAGTATTAACGGATGGTTGATTGGTTGGTTGGTTGGTTGGTTGGTTGGTTGGTTGGTTTTAAATCAAATAGAACTTGCTCACATTAGTGACAGGGACGTTTCTTTTGAACTGTTAGCTGTTTTAGTGAATATGGGGCTTGTTTTGTTTTTGTAGTGGCTACAGGGTGTCAGGTCATCTGTAACAGATCTAAAAGATGCCCGGATCACAGAGATGGTCTCCTGAGGAAGGCTGATACCTCCACATCTAAAATCATAGCTCTTGGCAAGAAAAATTACGAGCCAAAATATTCCGTAAGGAGAACAAGAGCCCAGCTGCAGCTGTCGCTCAGATGAGCCCTTGGGAAAATAGTCTATAACCTAGGACTATCGGCCTTTACCTTACCAGAAAGTGTACACTGAAACTCAAAATTTTCTCTATATATTTTGTAGCATCATCCACGCCTCTCAGTAAGCCCATGTCATGGACTGAGAAAGAAGTATATGTGCATTCACTTCCAGAAAGCACCTATCAATAATAGCATTCCATCAGATTTTATTTTAGAAACAAATCTATGGTCCTCAGCCTCAGAGAGACAAGAACACAGTTGATAATGGTATTCGAATCCTCTTAACAACTTCCAGCCTTTCAAACAGAAACCTGGGTAAATTGAATCTCTTCTTGCAAAACCTAGACTTCAAAAGTTCTGTATACCAATTTCTCTATCCTCTTTTCTCAACATAAAAAGGAACAAGAAAGAACTGAAGATGCAGTCCATCCCTGGGGTATCTCTAAGATAAAACAGCTAAGGTGTCCTGACACTCCTCTCTATAAAAGACCTATTCCTTTCTTTCACAACCAGAACCAGCCCAGAATTGTGCAGCCCTTCAAGGACTCAGATGCTGTGCACATCCAAATAACACTAATCTCACCTCTCAAGAGAGGAAATTGAGTCAAGGAGTCCAGGTAAGAAAGGTCAGGGTCTTCTACAGGCCCTCCTGGGGATGAGCAAGAGGCTATCACACTGAAAGCAAACCGAATAAAAGTGTCAAGCCAATATTCTCCTCATGAGGTAGAATCCTGTGTGATAACATTTTCATCAGTACAAACTCTCAGGCAAATTGTTCTGTTCCTCTCTCCCTGGGAAGCTTAACCCAAACCCTCAGCCAATTTTTTTCTCAGCAGTCACAGAACACTCTCTTGCCCTGCATCTGTATGATTTCTTTGCAAGACCTTCCTTCTGCAGATAGACTGATAGATCCACATTCTTCCCTTTACTGCTATGCCTGGCTCTGAGAAGCTAGGCTTAGCCAACTACAGGTCAGCAACTAGACAGCCATTTAAGGTTAAGTCCTCAAAGAGAAATACTGTCTTTTTTTTTTTTCCCTGACAGTGACAGGGTCTAAGAAAGTGCCTTCAGATGACGAATCATCTTGTTCTTAAATGAGGCAAAATAGAAAAGCAAACATATAATAGACTTTATAATGTTTCTTTTAGACTTTAATGTCACCCGTTTACAGAATGCACCATGTTTCAGAATATCCTTCCTCATGTGAATCTTCATTTCTGCCTTGCATTCTCAAGCTTCAAGGCCAAGGAAGTCTAGTGGAAGCAAAGCCTCTGGCTGGATTGATTTTTACTGTCATTAGAAGGTTATCTAGGTGAACAGAATTCATTTTATTCAGATAGCGAGAATGGACTCCACATCTTAGTCCAGGTTCCTGATGGGATCAGCCTGGCCTATCATTATGTATCAATCCTTGCCCCTAATGGGCACACAGATTCCTTTAATGTGTGGAATCCCTTTGACAGTTTTCAGCATACACTAGCTGACTGAACACTTGTTGGGAGATTGAATGACAGGTTTGGCAATGGTTCTTTAAAATTTCATCTACAGAAAACAAGAAGAGTGAAGATTCATCCCTCTTGATCATTTCACCAGACATGTCTGCATGAATCCACAAGGGCTAAATGAATTGCATCATGACTCACTGATGGCAAATTGGGTGAACATGGGATAGACTTCACTTATATTTCTAGTCAAGAGGGATTATCACTGACTATTAAGTAATCTTTACATCTTTGCTTTTCTCTATTTTCATTTCCCCCCTCTATTTTCAAAATAAGTATTTTAAATTGGATTAAAAGACATTAAATTGGATTAAAAGAACATTTCCCCTTAAACTTACCCTAACCACAAAGGCAGGTGCTTATTAATAGTTAAAAATGTTAATTGAATGAATCCATAGAACAAAAATGGAGAATCAGGGGGTATAATGCTAAGTAAAAATAAATAACTTAAAATTGGGGTTATAATATTGCTACAAATATATAAAAATTGAATACATATATGGACAGCTTTAAAAGACAACAGACAAATGAAAACATTGATTTTGTTATGGGATCAAATTGAAGGAATTTCCTATCTTGTCATATCTAACACTAATTACAACAAAACAACACTAAAATTGGATGAATCTGATCATACACAAAACTACGTACGTGAGACTATGAAATTAGAAAGCTAATAATATTACAGGAGTTAATCAAAAGATTTGAATCATGGTCTCAAGGTATCTACCTCAGTTCACCTAGTCAAAAATGACAAATAAACTATGGATAAACCCTTCTTGACTGCCCTCTTTGGATAATCCTATATTTCAGTTCAATAAAGATGTATTTATTTATTTATTTATTTATTTGATTTCTGAGTGAGAGTGAGAGAGAGAGAGAGAGAGAGAGAGAGAATCTGAGGCAGACTTCCCACTGAGTGCAGAGCCAGAGGCAGGGTTTGATCTCACAACCCTGAAATTATAACCTGAGCCAAAACCAAGAGTCAGACACTCAGCTGACTGGGCCACCCAGGTACTCCTAACAAAGACTTTTAAGAAGGAAAAGGTAAAAACTGGCAAGGTTAAAAAGAAAAACATCCTTTTCCAAAACTGGATTACATAAACCTCAAAGTGACTATTAAGTTGAACTATCAGGGCCAACAATAAGGAAAGAGGAAGAGTGGCCCCCTCTGGTGTGACCCTGCTAAAAGGGTATAGGAGCATCAGACTTCCTTGCCTTCATGAATTCTTTCTCTTGTCCTTAAATCCCTGGACTTGAAACTCATGATCTCTTAAAATTTTATGGCTCCTAGTTCTAGAGAAAATATGCATTTTAAGCATCTGCTCCATCATCTAAAGCTGAGAAAACTCCCACAAATATAGTCAGACTTGCTGTGTCCCCATGTTAATTTACTGGCCCCCAATTTTTGGTGCCCTTGGCCATATCCTTGGCAGACCATCTCACAATGGTCTCTTCTCTCTTTTTAGTACTATTATTTTTTGCTTTTATTGGAATTATACTGAAATAATTATAGGTTTACATGCAATTCTGAGAGATGATAGAGTCTTCGTACAATTGGCTCAGTTTCCTCCAATGGTAACATTTTATAAAATTATAGTGTAACAGCACAACTAGGATATTGACTTTGAGACAATCCGCTGATATAATTCAGATTGTGTGTAACCGTGTGTGTGTGTGTGTGTGTGTGTGAAGTTTTTTTTTTAATTAACATATAATGTATTATTTGCCCCAGGGGTACAGGTCTGTGAATCATTAGGCTTACACATTTCACAGCACTCACCAGAGCACATACCTTCCCCAATGCCCATAACCCAACCACACTCTCCCTACCGTCCTCCCCCTGGCAGCCCTCAGTTTGTTTTGTGACATTAAGATACTCTTACAGTTTGTCTCCCTCCTAATCCCATCTTGTTTCATTTTTTCCTTCCCTATCCCTCATACTTCCCACTGTGCCTCTCAAATGCCTCATATCAGGGAGATCATATGATAATTGTCTTTCTCTGATTGACTTATTTCACTCAGCGTAATACCCTCTAATTCCATCTATGTCATTGCAAATGGCAAGATTTCATTTCTTTTGATGGCTGCATAGTATTCCCTTGTGTGTGTGTGTGTGTGTGTGTGTGTGTGTGTGTGTGTGTGTGTATCTCCCATCTTCTTTATCCATTCATCTGTTGATGGACATCTAGGTTCTTTCCATAGCTTGGCTATTGTAGACATTGCTGCTATGAACATTCAGGTACATGTGCCCCTTTGGATCACTACATTTGTAGCTTTATGGTAAATACCCTGCAGTGCAATTGCTCGGTCATAGGGTAGCTCTATTTTCGACTTTTTGAGGAACCTCCATGCTGTTTTCCAGAATGGCTGCACCAGCTTGCATTCCCACCAACAGTGTAGGAGGGTTCCCTTTTCTCCGCATCCTCACTAATATCTGTCATTTCCTGATTTGTTAATTATAGCCGTTCTGACTGGTGTGAAGTGGTATCTCATTGTGGTTTTGATTTGTATTTCCCTGATGCCAAGTGATGTGGAGCACTTTTTCATGTGTCTGTTTGCCACCTGGATGTCTTCTTTGCAGAAATGTCTGTTCGTGTCCTCTGCCCATTTCTTGATTGGACTGTTTGTTCTTTGGGTGTTGGGTTTGATAAGTTCTTTATAGATTTTGGATACTAGCCCTTTATCTATCTGATACACCATTTGTGAATATCTTCTCCCATTCTGTCAGTTGTCTTTTGGTTTTGTTGACTGTTTCCTTTGCTCTGCAAAAGATTTTGATCTTGATGAAGTCCCAGTAGTTGATTTTTGCCCTTGCTTCCCTTGTCTTTGGCAATGTTTCTAGGAAGAAGTTGCTGTGGCTGAGGTCAAAGAGGTTGCTGCCTGTGTTCTCTTCAAGGATTTTGATGGATTCCTCTATCACATTGAGGTCTTTCATCCATTTTGAGTCTATTTTTGTGTGTGGTGTAAGGAAATTATCCAGTTTCATTTTTCTGCATGTGGCTGTCCAATTTTCCCAACACCATTTGTTGAAGAGACTGTCTTTTTTCCATTGGACTTTCTTTTCTGTTTTGTCGAGGATTAGTTGACCATAGAGTTGAGGATCCATTTCTGGGTCCATTTTTCTATTCCTTTCTATTGATCTATGTGTCTGTTTTTGTGCCAGTACCATACTGTCTTGATGATGGCAGCTTTGTAATAGAGCTTGAAGTCTGGAATTGTGATGCCGCCAACTTTGGTTTTCTTTTTCGACATTCCTCTGGCTATTTGGGGTCTTTTCTGGCTCCATATAAATTTTAGGATTATTTGTTCCATTTCCTTGAAAAACATCGATGGTATTTTGATAGGGATTGCATTAAATGTGTAGATTGCTTTAAGTAGCATAGACATTTTCACAATGTTTGTTCTTCCAATCCATGAGCATGGAACATTTTTCCATTTCCTCAATTTCTTTCATGAATACTTTATAGGTTTCTGAGTACAGATTCTTTGCCATTGGTTAGGTTTATTCCTAGGTATCTTATGGTTTTAGGTGCAATTATAAATGGGATCGACTCCTTAATTTCTATTTCTTCTGTCTTGTTGTTGGTGTATAGAAATGCAACTGATTTCTGAGCATTGATTTTATATCCTGAACATTTACTGAATTCCTGTACAAGTTCTAGCAGATTTGGAGTGGAGTTTCTGGGTTTTCCACATATAGTATCATATCATCTGCAAAGAGTTAGAGTTTGACTTCTTCTTTGCTGATTTGGATGCATTTAATTTATTTTTGTTGTCTGATTGCTGAGGCTAGGACTTCTAGTACTATGTTGAATAGCAGTGGTGATAATGGACATCCTGCCATGTTCCTGACCTTAGCAGAAAAGCTCTCAGTTTTTCTCCATTGAGAATTATATTCACTGTGGGTTTTCATAGATGGCTTTGATGATATTGAGGTATGTACCCTCTATCCTGACACTTTGAAGAGTTTTGATCAGGAAAGGATGTTGTACTTTGTCAAATGCTTTTTCAGCATCTATTGAGAGTATCATATAGTTCTTATTCTTTCTTTTATTAATGTCTTGTATCACATTGATTGATTTGCAGATGTTGAACCAAACTTGCAGCCCTAGAATAAATTCCACTTAGCCGTGGTGAATAATCCTTTTAATGTACTGTTGAATCCAATGGGCTAGTATTTTGGTGAGAATTTTCGCATCTGTGTTCATCAAGGATATTAGTTGGCAATTCTCTTTGTTGATGGGGTCTTTGTCTGGTTTGGGAACCAAGGTAATGCTGGTCTCATAAAATGAGTTTGGAAGTTTCCTTCCATTTCTATTTTTTGGAACAGTTTCAGGAGAATAGGTATTAATTTTTCCTTAAATGTTTGGTAGAATTCCCCCTGGGAAGCCATCTGGCCCTGGACTCTTGTTTGTTGGGAGATTTTGGATGACTGCTTCAATCTTCTTACTGGTAATGGGTCTGTTCAGGTTTTCTGTTTTTTCCTGGTTCAGTTTTGGTAGTTTATACATCTCTAGGAATGCATCCATTTCTTCCAGATTGTCAAATTTACTGGCATATAGTTGCATATAATTGTTTGTATTTCTTTGGTGTTGGTTATGATTTCTCCTCTTTCATTCATGATTTTATTTATTTGGGTCCTTTCTCTTTTCTTTTTGATAAGTGTGGCTAGGGGTTTATCTATCTTATTCTTTTTTTTTTTTAAAGATTTTATTTATTTATTTGACAGAGAGAGATCACAAGTAGGCAGAGAGGCAGGCAGAGAGAGAGGAGGAAGCAGGCTCCCTGCTGAGCAGAGAGCCCGATGTGGGACTCGATCCCAGGACCCTGAGATTATGACCTGAGCCAAAGGCAGTGGCTTAACCCACTGAGCCACCCAGGTGCCCCTATCTATCTTATTCTTTCAAAGAACCAGCTCCTAAAAAACAAAACAAAACAAAACAAAACAAAACAAAAACTAGCTCCTAGTTTCCTTGATTTGCTCTACTGTTCTTTTTGTTTCTATTTCATTAGCTTCTGCTCTGATCTTTATTATTTCTCTTCTCTTGCTGGGTTTAGGCTTTATTTGCTGTTCTTTCTCCAGCTCCTTTAGGTATAGGGTTAGGTTGTGTATTTGAGACCTTTCTTGTTTCTTGAGAAAGACTTGTATCATTATATACTTTCTTCTCAGGACTGTCTTTGCTGTGTCCCACAGATTTTGAACAGTTGTGTTTTCATTATCTTTTGTTTCCATAAATTTTTTCAATTCTTTTTTAATTTCCTGATTGAACCATTCATCCTTTAGTAGGATGCTCTTTAGTCTCCATTTATTTGGGTTCTTTCCAACTTTACTCTTGTGATTGAGCGCTAGCTTCAGAGCATTGTGGTCTGAAAATATGCAGAAATGATTCCAATCTTTGGTACTGGTTGAGACATGATTTGTGACCCAGGATGTGATCTATTCTTGAGAATATTCCATGTACACCACAGAAGAATATGTATTCTGGTGCTTTGGAAGGCAGCTATGCTCACCACTATACCACCAACGCTATTCTGTTGCTTTGGGATGGAATGTTCTGAATAGATCTGTGGTGTTCATCTGGTCCAATGTGTCACTTAAGGCTTTTATTTCCTTGTTGATCTTTTGCTTGGATGATTGGTCCATTTCAGTGAGGGAGGTATTAAAGTCCCCTACTGTTATTGTATTATCGTCAATGTGTTTCTTTGATTTTGTTATTAATTGTTTTATATAGTTAGCTGCTCCCATGTTAGGGGCATAAGTATTTAAAATTGTTAGATCTTCTTGTTGGAAAGGCCCTTTGAGTATGACATAGTGTCCTTCCTCATATATTATTATAGTCTTTGGCTTAAAATCTAATTTATCTGATATAAGGATTGCCACCCCAGCTTTCTTTTGATGCCCATTTAGCATGGTAAATTGTTTTCCACCCCCTCACTTTAAATTTGGAGGTGTTTGGGTGTTTAAAATGAGTTTCTTGTACATAGCATATTGATGGGTTTTGGTTTTTTATCCATTATGATAGCCTGTGTCTTTTGATTGGGACATTGAGCCCATTTACATTCAAGGTAACTATTGAGAGATATGAATTTAGTGCCATCATATTGCCTGTAAGGTGACTATTACTGTATATTGTCTCTGTCCCTTTCTGCTCTACTACTTTTAAGCTCTCTCTTTGCTTAGAGGACCACTTTCAATATTTCCTGCAGGGCTGATTTGGTGTTTGCAAATTCTTTTAGATTTTGTTTGTCCTGGAAGCTTTTTATCTCTCCTTCTATTTTCAATGATAGCCTAGCTGGATATAGTATTCTTGGCTGCATGTTTTTCTCAACTAGTGCTCTGAATATATCATGCCAGTTCTTTCTGGCCTGCCAGGTCTCTGTGGATAACTCTGCTGCCAAACTAATATTTTTACCATTGTATGTTGCAGACTTCTTGTCTGGAGCTGCTTTCAGGATTTTCTTTGTTGGTAAGACTTGTAAGTTTTACTATTAGATGATGGGGTGTGGACCCATTTTTATTGATTTCAAGGGGGGTTCTCTGTGTCTCCTGGATTTTGATGCTTGTTCCCTTTGCCATATTAAAGAAATTCTCTACTATAATTCTCTCCAATATACCTTCTGCCCTCCTCTCTCTTTCTTCTTCTGAAATCCCAATTATTCTAATATTGTTTCATCTTATGGTATCACTTATCTCTTGAAATCTCCCTTCGTAGTCCAGCAGTTGTTTGTCTCTCTTGTCTCTTTTGCTCAGCTTTTTATTCTTCATCATTTGGTCTTCTATATCACTAATTCTCTCTTCTGCCTCATTTATCCCAGCAGTAAGAGCCTCCATTTTTTACTGCACCTCATTAAAAGCTTTTTTGATTTCAGCTTGGTTAGATTTCAGTTCTTTTATTTCTCCAGAAAAGGGATTTTATTTCTCCAGACAGGCTTTCTCTAAAACCTTCCTTGTCTTTTTTGAGCCTAGCTAGCACCTTGAGAATCATCATTCTGAACTCTAGATCTGACATATTCCCAACGTCCGTATTGATTAGGTCCCTAGCCTTTGGTACTGCCTCTTGTTCTTTTTTTTTTTTTTTGTGGTGACTTTTTACTGCCCTGTCATTTTATCCAGATAAGAATATATGAACAAGAGAATAAAATACTAAAAAGGTGCCAAAGACCCCAGAAAAATGTATGCTTACCAAATCAGAAGAGACCCCCAAATTGGGGGGAGAAGAAAGGGAGTAAAAAAAAATTTTTTTTTTAATTTTTAAGTATACATATGTATATATATATACTTAAAAAATTTATTTATATGTGTGTGTGTGTGTGTGTGTGTGTATTAGACTGGTGAATAGAACAGAGTCACCCACTTGATACTTGATTTTGGGTGTATTTTGGTCTCTTAGAAGAAACTACCTCCCAAAATTTTAAAGAAAGAAAAATTATATATATACAAAAATAATGGTAAACATGATGAATGGATAGAATATGACTATAAAGATAAAAAAAATTTTAAAAAGTTCTAAAAAAGGAATTGATAAGGTAAGTTGGTTGGAAAAGAAAGAAAAAGAAAGTGGAGAGAATTTGCTGAGGCTAGAGACTAGAACAAAGCCCTGTGCTAGATTTAGGGTATATTTTGATCTATTAGAAGAATTTTATCCCAAAAATATACATATAGGTTATATGTATAACCTATATATATATATACAAAAAATAAAGTTAGATATAATTTATGTTAGCTACAAAAATAAAGTTAGGTACAATGAAGGATATAATATGAGTATAATAATGAAGGCTCAAAAATATTTTTTTAGAAAGGTATTGTTACGATAAACTAGTTAAAAAACATTAAAAGTTTTTTTTTAAAGATTTTATTTATTTATTTGTCAGAGAGAGAGCAAGCGAGAGCGAGCACAGGCAGACAGAGTGAAAGGTAGAGTCAGAGGAAGAAGCAGGCTCCCTGCGGAGCAAGGAGCCCGATGTGGGACTCAATCCGAGGACGCTGGGATCATGACCTGAGCCAAAGGCAGCTGCTTAACCAACTGAGCCACCCAGGCGTCCCAAAAACATTAAAAGTTTTAAAACTTTTAAAAACTTTAAAAGTTTTAAAATTTTTCCTCAAAGCTTAAATAAATTAGAATAAGAAAAAAGTAAAATTTAAAAAATTTAATTAACTTTGCAAGACTAAAGAATCATGGGGAGAAAGCCAAGAATTCCATGCTTTGCTTTCCCCTTCTCTGGAATTCCACTGCTCTCCTTGACCAGTAAGCTTGGTCTTGGCTTGATGTTCTTGCTGATCTTCTGGGGAGGGGCCTGTTGTAGTGATTCTCAAATGTCTCTGCGGGAGGCAGAATTGCACCACCCTTGCCAGGGGCTGGGCTAAGCCATCTGCTCGTCTTGGCTATCTGGAGGTTTTGTTCACTGAATGCTTTCCATAGAGCTCTGGAGGACAGGAATGAAGATGGCGGTCGCCCAGTCTCCCACCCAGAGGAGGTGAGAGCTCGGGCCCTGCTCCTCAGTGTGCCCTCAGAGAAAATCTATCAGTCCCTCCTGTCTCCCTGGTCTCCCGCCTCGCTCTGAGCTCGCCCAGCCTGTGACCGAGCATTTCTATCTCTGGCCCACGGTCTGCTTGAAGTCTCCAAACCCAGCAGATTCCTGCCACGTGTTCTAGGGCTGCTTCTCCTGGAGGAGGAATGTAAGTCTCCTGAGATCTGCCACTTGTGGGGCTCCTGCTCAAAGAGCAGTGACCCAATTGTGTCACAGATCATAGTTTAAGGGAACCCAAAGCTGAGAGCTCACTCCTCAGCTCCATCTCTGCTGCTGGCTTCCCTGCTCTGATACCTGGCAACTCTGCCACACTCAGACACCTCTGATCCTTCTGTGACCCTGTGGTACCTGAGACCACACTGTCCCTGCTAGAGCTCCACCCCCGCTTAGCCTCTGGATCGCCATCCTTCAGTGGGGCAGACTTCTAAAAGTTCGTGTTTTGTGCTCCATTGCTCCACCACTTGCCGGGAGCCAGTCCCTCCCCCCGCAGTCTGTCTCCCTGTAGCTTTGGATTCACTTCTCTGCACGTCCTACCTTTCAGAAAGTAGACGATTTTCTGTTTCTAGAATTGCTGCTCTTCTTCTCTTCGATCTCCTATTGGGTTTGTATGTGTTTGGAATGGTTTGATAACTATCTAGCTGAACTCCTGCGACCTGATGTGTTCTCAGTCTGCTACTCCTCCGCCATCTTGACTCTCCATTTGTCAAGTTTTATACCATTTTTTGATGGCCTCCAGTTTTTGCCAAGTTACTTCCCCTAATGTTCTCTTCAGTCATAGTGCATTCAGAATATTTTCAAAGTGCAATCCACACAACAATTAATCTGGAATGTTCTGCATCTGCCCCAAATTGGAGACTCATTGGTTTATGATTCATCTGTTCAATGGTCCACATCTACTTTCTTTTTAGCATTACAGGGAATGAATTTTCTTGGACTTAGATGAATGTGAGTCATCTTTGGGTTAATCTGTTCCATCTGGGTATAGATTCCAACTTCTTCATGGTTTATTCATTCATTCAAAAAATATTTACTGGTTGATTACAGAGTCCTCAAAGTAGTGTCTGAGGAGCTTGGTGTACAGTGGGAAACAACAACCAGGATCTCTGCTCTCAGAAGACTTATGATCTAGGCATCCCAGATCATGCCAACTATGAACTTCTAGAATCAAGGAGGTAGGGATTAGCTGAAAGGGTGGATGTGCTTTTTAAAAGTTCAATGCAATTTCCTCATTTGTCTTAACAAATAAATGACCTTCATCTGGCTTCCCTGGGAATCCATCTCCCTAAAGAAAGAAGAGAATATATTACAAGTGGGATTCAAAGAGAAATACTGTGGGAACATTCAGTTTCTGACATCTCAAGGGGTTACACAGCATAAGCCAAGCAACCTAAACCATTATCTTGAAAGAAGATTTCTCAAATTCTTATCCTTTAGTGTGGTACCAGCCAAGCTTGAAGAACCTAGTCCATACAGTTCATCTAAGTGGAGAGAGGATCCTTTCCAACCAGAAGCTTGATGTAGAATGACACAACGGGAAAGACTTGGGGGAAAGAAAAAAACAAACAAACAAAGAGAAACAAATAAAAAGAGTTGCACTTATACTACACATACAGGTTATAGTGTGAGTGAAAATTGCTATCAAGCTACCTGAACATTAAAGAAACAAAAACTATAATCACCAAAGATATTAGAACTGTATCCAAAGTTCAAACAACAAAATCCTTAGCCTCAGCCTGACTTATTCAGAATCTTGAAATATATCTTGGGGATAACTCTTCAGGGTCCACCCTTCTAAAACTCATTCTCCTACCCAGACTCTGCATAGGGTATTTTACGGTGGAAATGACCAGATGGTTCCACCTGCCTTTTACCAGTCCAAACCTTACTCATCCATTCCTTGGGCAAGGATTTGCAACCAAATTCTTGTTCAAGTGCTTGCCTTGACTCAAGGCTCTTTTTTTGAGTAAATGCTGCCTTTGCACAGACACCCTGTTATCAGCTGTTGTGCACAAATCTGGTAGCCCCTTTTCTGGGCTAGCATACCACTTAGGATACTAAATTTGCATAACAGAATGTCGTCTTTGCCACCTGCACACCTGTTACCTAAAGCATATGGCTCTCTCTTTAATCAACAGCACAAAACAGAGGCTCTACAAGCACTCCTAGGAGATTTCAGTCCTGCTTCTGATCCAGCCCTTGGCAATAGCTTGCTGGAAACATCTGATATTTGAAGGAGAGACTAGAAGACATGCTAACTACACATTCCTCTAGATACCTAAGTTAAAACATTTCCCTGTTAAGTGTAAATATTTCAAAAACAATGTACCTGGATGCTTTCTGTGATCTACCCACCCCCATAAAAGCTCTTGCACTAAAATGGATTATAACAGAGGTAAACACAGATTTACGTGTAGTCTACTTCCGCATCATTTGCAACTCTGTATCTGATTGAGCATCTTTGAAAACGCAAGATTTGCAGAAAGCTGGAGGAGCCCCTGTGCCTCTCAAATGTGTGGAGTCTTGGTATGGTTCTCAGGAGCCTAGCTCTGAACCTCTTTTTTTTTTGTGAAAAATAAACATCTGAATTTTTCAAACCACTGTTATTTCAAGATTTTTCTGTTACATGCAGTGAGGCTCGTGAACAGTCACAATCCTAAAAATCCTTGTGGTGTTCATTACTTCATTAGGCAAATTTTTTATCACCCCAAATATGCTAGGCACCATTCTAAGTATCTATAAATGGATAAAATATGGTCTCCATGCTGAAGGAACAAAGAAAAAATATATAACACAGGCCATGTATGTAATTGTATTTATTTATTTATTAAAAATACACACCTTTATTTATTTACTTAACAGGCAGTTTAAGCCCTTGAGGGGCACAGCATCTCACAGATTCTTCAGCCAATGGCTTTGGCAGAAAGATTCCTTTGGAATTCAGCACAAGCCTTGCCACTGTTTCCATGAGTGTGAGTTACTTTCCCCACATCACTATTTTGTTCTGTTTGCCACCAGGAGTCACTATGTTGTCCTCTGCGTTGTACATGTAAGTGCATCTCTTGCCTAGAAAGAATTCAGTGTCATCTTGAGCATAAACACCTTCAATTTTAAGAAGGGCTGTGTGCTCCCTCTGGTTCTGGAAACCCTTGCTTATAGCCAGCAAACATGGCCTTGGACCACAGCCTTCCACACACATTTGTTGTTTTAGTTCTGTCCCCAGGGAGACCCCACAGGCTCCAAGATGGTGGAAAGGGTACCACATGTATGATTTAAAATTTTCTGGTAGCCACATTTAACAATAAGCAAAAGTAGCAAGTAAAACAGATTGAATTATTTATTTTCTGTAACCCAATATATCACAAATATTACCACTAAATCAATATAAAAATAGAGAAGTGATATTGACCCATTAGCAGATAGAGGTTTTGAGAAATGGGAAAATCATTGGAAATGCTGTCTTCATTTTGTTGGTTTCCTTTCTTATGCAAATGCTTTTTGGTATGCTGTGGTTCCATTTGTCTATTTTTGCTTTTGTTGCTTATGGTTTGATGGCATATCTAAAAAACCATTGCCAAGACTAATGTCAAAGATTTCCATCTATGTTTTCTTCTAAGAGTTTTACAGTTTCCAGTCTTATGTTTAAGCCTTTAGTCCATCATTTGTTAGAGACTATCCTTTCCTCATTGGGTGTTCTTGATACCCTGGTTGAGCCTTAGTTCTGTTTGAGTTTACTTTTAGACTTCTCTTCCATTGGTCCATATGTCTGTCTTAATGCTGGTGCCGTGCTGGTTTAATTACTGTAGCTTTGTAATATATTTTGAAATAAAGGAGTGTGATACCTCTAACTTTGTTCTTCTTTCTTAAGATGGCTTTGAATATTTGGGATCTTCTGTGTTTCCATATGAATTTCAAGGTGGTCCTTTATATTTTTTATAAAAAATAACATAGAGATTTTGATGGGGATAATATTGCATCTATAAATTGCTGTGGGTAGTATAGATATTTTAAAGATAATAAGTCTTCCAATTAGCGAACACAGAATATCTTTCCGTTTATTTGTGTGTTTTTTTCTTCTTATTTTTTTATTAAGATTTTATTTATTTATTTGACAGATAGAGATCACAAGTAGGCAGAGAAGCAGGCAGAGAGAGAGGGAGGAGGAAGCAGGCTCCCTGCTGAGCAGAGAGCCCAATGTGGGGCTCAATCCCAGCACCCTGGGATCAGGACCGAGCTGAAGGCAGAGGCTTTAACCCACTTAGTCACCCAGGCGCCCCTGTGTGTGCATGTGTGTGCGTGGTTTTTTTTAAAGATTTTATTTATTTGTTTGTGAGAGAGAGAGAGAACACAAGCAGGGGGAGTGGTAGGCAGAGGGAGAAGTGGGATCCCCAATAAGCAAGGAGCTGGATGTGGGACTCAATTCCAGGACCCTGGGATCATGACCTGAGCTGAAGGCAGATGCTTAACAACTGAGTCACCCAGTCATCCTTCATTTATTTGTGTTTGTAAAATAAAATTTTTACCCTTGTACACGTTAGTGGGAATGTAAAATAGTATAGCCACTATGGGAAATAGTATAATGTTTTTTCAAAAAATAAAAAAATAGAACTAATGATCTTCATTGTAGCATTCTTCACAATAGCCAAAATAGGAAAACAATCCAAATGTATATCAATAGATAAATGAAGAAAGAAAGTTTGCATATACATACAAGGAGATATTATTTAGCCTTTAAAAAGAAAGAAACCCTTAAAAAATAATAAAATTAAATTAAATTTAAAAAAAGAAGGAAACCCTACCATGTGTGACAAAATGAATGAAACTGAAGAACATTATGCTAAATGAAATGGGCCAGTGACAGGGCAAATACTGCATGATTCTGCTTATATGAAAACACTCAAACTTACAGAAGCAGAGAGTAGAATGTTGGTTGCAAGGGATTAGGGGAGGGGGAAAGGGGATTTTGTTCAACAGAAATAAAGTTTCAATTCTGCAAGATGAGAAACTTCTGGAAATATGCCACACAATATCATGCCTTAGGGAACAATATAGGGTTGTATACTTAAAATTTTTTCAAAGGGTAAATCTCATGTTAAATATTCTTATCAAAAATTTTTAAAGTGGAAAATACTAGTATTGAGATATTTTACATCTTTTTTTCTTAAACCAGGCCTTCAAAATCCAGTGTATATTTTATATTTATAGCACATCTCAGTTTGGACCAGTTCATTTCTAATGCTCAAGAGCACACGTGACTAACATTAAACAGTACATATCTAGGTGAGTATATATATATATATATATATATATATATATATATGCACACACAATCCAATGTGTAGATATTACTTTCTATTATTTCTGTTATCAAGTATTATAATTTAGCAGTTCTTTCAAACTAAATATATAGTTAGTTATATATATTTCATAGTTATATACAACTATATATAGTGTATATACATACATATATGTATATACATGTATATATGTATATGTATGTATGCATTGGCATGAATTTGGGGGAAATCATGATGTAATTTTTAACTTAATTTTCTTTTTTTCCTCAGCTCCAAAATTTCCTACCTGTGAGTTCTGCCTCCTTGTGGAGATAATTACTTTCAACTCTTCTGTTTCTTTTTATATGTACCATAATATTTTTAAACAATAAGCTTACACTACTATTTTATGATTTTTACATTTAACTAATTCTTGTCTTTCTTTTATGGAGATGAAAATTTAACTCTCTTATACTTTCTCTCTTATACATGTACACATACATACTTTCTTTTTCTTCATGTTTGCAGTAATCATTATTATGTTTAAATTATTCAAATTGAGATAGAGAATGTGATATATTTACTGTCTCATACAAATTTTTGTTTTTCTAGAGTTTATAATTGCCTTAGTGTTTTCATGTGGTTTTCTATAATATCATGACTTTTTCCTCTTAGCATTCCTACATAGACATAAAATAAACTATCTTAGCATGGGCAAGCCACAAGGAATTGTAATTATTTTGTTTTTTCTCATCAATATTTCTTGTGGAATTCTCTAACCACCTGATATAATGTGAACTTGACCCCTGAGCCTCAGACATAGCTTTCATCCTGGATCTTTTTTCATCACAGCACTAGGATGTCCTTTTGATCCTGTTTTCATCTCCCATTGCTTGGATCTATTACTGTCTTCCTCTTTATTGGTTTACTCTCTTGCTTGGGTAGAACACATCCTCCTGTCACTTCATGAGACAGGATATATGTAAAGTGGAATTTTGAGATCTTGTGTGCCACAACACATTCTATTTCCTTCTGATCCTTGATTAATAATAGCTTTTTGTGTATGATTCTAGGTTGAACTGACTTTTCCCTCAGAATTTTCAAAGTACCATTTCGTTATATGATAGCTACTGATTTTGCAGTTCAAAAATCTAGCTCCAAATGATTATTAATCACTGGTCTTGATCTTCTCTTTCCTCTAGCAGTCTTTGAGCTTGCTTCTTTTTCCAGGTTCTAAAATTTCACTATTATATGAGTTGATGAGTTTTTTCTTCATTTGTTTCAGCCTTCAATGGACACTTTAAATCTGTAATACGTTTTTCAGTTCTTGAAATTTTTCTTGTGTAATTTATTTGATATCTTCCTTTCATTTCTCTATTTTTTTGATTATAGAACTTTTATTAATCTATTAAAATCCCCTAATTTACTTTTCTATTTTCCATATCAGTATCCCCTTATTATACTTTCTGAGAGATTTCCTCAAATTTACCTTCTAAGCCTTGTATTTAATTTCTTTTTATTCCACGTTAACAGTTTTCAAAAACTCATGTTGATTCAATTCCACTAACATTTATGGAGTATCTCTTATTATAAGTTACTATATTTGGGGCTGGTTGTGGGGGAAAAAACAAAAATAAAAATATATCTCAATTCGAAGATCTTATCATCTATAAAGATGTGCACAAGTATTTATAAAATAAAAGCTACTTTAATTTGATTCAACAAATCTGAAGTAGGGAAGGAAGAAATGTCATCACTATTATTCTCATTTCTAAATCAGAACTGCAACTAATGAGCACATCAGCAAGTTAATTAAAATATATTACTAGTGATCACATTGAGAAACCTGGTAAATTTTCCTTTCAGATGGACAATACTCAATGTAAAACTCTGATTGACATTAGTTCAGTAATTCTAATATATGTCTCACAGCCCATGATAGATATAATGAGTATAAAGTTAAATTCTGAAGAAAATCTATCCCATCCTGTTACAGAATACTTTGAGATCAAATAATAAAACTCTTTAAAAGTATGTAGGATATTCAACTACTGGCACACCCTACATGAAGAGATCACTCAATTGGTTTTTGTCCTGGTTAAAAAAAGAATCCTCTAACCAAGGTCACATATGGGATTATTCACAAGTCTTAAATCTAGTAATATAATGGATAATGGGAAGGCAAGAAGGGATATTTCACAGTTTTGACTCAAAATGTCTGAGCAGCATTTATAATAGAGCAACATAAAAGAATTGCTGTTTGACACAAACAGCAGGGGAATCCAATCCACTTGCCCAGAATTATGAAAGAAGACAGGGTTCTAGAAAAGGAAGTTAGAAGTCAAGGCTGTATTGCTTTGAGTGAACCCACTCAAATAAACAGTAGCTTTTCTTCACCCTACTCCCAGCTTTATTGAGATTGACATATAACATTATATAAGTTTAAGGTGTACAGTGTGTTGATTCAATACACTTATAATATTACAAAATGGTTACCACCATAGAGTGGCTAACACCCCATCCTGTCACATAATTACCACTTCTCTTGTGGTGAGAACATTTAAGATTTACTCTCTCAACAATTTTCAAGTACATAATACAGTATTATTAACTATAATCACCATGCTTTACATTAGACCCCCAGAACTTACTCATCTTAAAACTGGAAGTTAATATTCACTGGCCAGCATATCCCCATTTCCCCCACCCTTCCCCAGCCCCTGATCACCACCATTCTGCTCTCTAGTCCTATGAGTTCAGCTTCTTAGATGCCATAATAAGTTATACACTATTTGCCTTTCTCAGACTTATTTCATTTAGCATAATGACATCACATTCCATCCATGTTGTCACAAATGGCAAGATTTCCTTCTTTCTTGTGGCTAAATAATATTAAAATATATATATGTATGTATGTAATATATATGTATAGTATATGAATATGTAATATATACTATATATAACATATAACATACATTGTATATATTATAATAATGTACATAACTTCTTGATGCAATCACCCATGATGGATACTTGGTTGTTTCCTTATCTTGGCTACTGTGAGTAGTGCTGCATTGAGCATGGGAATGCAGATATCTCTTCAATATCATGTTTTCATTTCCTTTGGATATATACACAGAAGTAGGATTGCTGGATCATATGGTAGTTCTATTTTTAACTATTTGAGCAACCTCCATAGTGCTTTCTACTGTGGCTGGACCAGTATACATTCCTATCTTCTTATTGGTAGTGCATAAGGATTCCCTTTTATCCACATCCTTGCCAGCACTTGTCTTCTCTTGTCATCTTGATGATAGCCCTTCTAACAGGTGTGAGGTGATAGTTCACTGTGGTTTGGATTTGCATTTCTCTGATGATGAACGATGTTGAGTACCTTTTCATATGTATGTTGAACATTTGAATGTCTTCTTTGGAAAAAATGTCTATTCAGATCTTTGGCCCATTTTTAAAATCAGATTATCTGAGGTTTTTTGCTATTAAGTTGTATGAGTTCTTTTTATATTTTGGGTATCAACCCCCTATCGGAGATATGATTTGCAGCCATTTTCTCCCATTCCAAAGGCTACCTTTTCATTTTATTGATTGTTTCTTTTTCTGTGCACACGCTTTTTAGTTTGATGTAATTTTTCCTCTGTGTATGTGTGTGTGCGTGCGCGCACCTGCCTGTGCATGTTCCACACGACCAAGCCAATCTCTGACACCAGCTGGGTGTCCTACAATTTAATTCAGACACTATTTACCCAGAGTACCTGGAGATATCTCACAGGTTATAGGCTCAGCCCTCCAACACTGTCCCTCCCCCCACCACACACTTCAGGTACCAATCCCAAATCCAGGTAGTTCCCTGAGCTTCTGACCCCCTGGCTATAGATCAGGCTTCAGCAAACCACTCCTTGGGTTAAATTAATTTGCTAGAGCAGCTCCCAGAACTCGAAGAAATATGTTACTTATTTGAGTACTGGTTTATTATAAAAAGATATAACTCAGGAACAGCCATATGGAAGAAATGCTTAGGGCAAGATATGGCTCAGAGCTTCCATGCTGTCTCCAGGCATGCCACTTTTTGAGCCCCTCCACAGGTTCACCAACCTGGAAGTTCTCTGAATCTTCTCTCTTTAGGTTTTCATGGAGGATTTGTTATAGAGCATGGTTGATTAAATCATCAGCCATTCAAGCCTGAACTCAGTCTATGGCCCCAGTACCCCATCCCAGATCTCAGTGTGGGACTGAAAATTCCAACCCTCTAACCACATGGTTGGGCCCTTTGGCAATCAGTCCACATCCTTAGGCGAGCTAAGGGGTTTTCCAAAAGTCACCATTTACGTAACAGTAGACACCTTTTTATGTCTCTCATAACTTAGGAATTTCCAAGGGTTCTGGAGTTCTGTGCTAAAAAAAAAAAAAAAAAAAAAAAGGTAAAGATCAATTTCTTCATTATAAGCCACAATATCAGAGTCTTCAATACATTTCAGGTTAATTTTCATGAATGATGTAAGATAAGAGTCTAATTTCATTTTTCTGCATCTGCTATCCTGTTTTCCCAACACCGTTTTTTAAGAGACTATCCTTTCCCCATTGAATATTCTTGGCTCCTTAAATAACAACTTTTCATGCCCTAGGGTCCAGAAGCAAAAGCCAGCTGAAACTGGTGGATGGGAACATTGTTTTGTCTGCAGATATAAAAGATGCTTCCCCAAGGGCTATGCTGGCATTTGACAATGCTAAAGAAAGCCCAACTGTTCTGCGACTATTATTCTTCCTTGGGTTCTTCAATTTCAAGGGCACATCATCCCCAGGTCCAAGTTTTGGGAGAAGCTATAAGTGATTGATACAGCACATAACTTTATTAAATGGTTTGGTCATGATCTTTAGCACCATGTCTGTTATAGCAAACAAAGTTCTGTTGAGGAATAAATCCACAGTAGGGCAGTGGACAGCAAAATGAATGGTGTTCTTGCATGCCTGAAATAAATAGGTCATAACAACCCATTTCATTGGCTTAACCAATTCAGACCTCTATAAGGCTGCCCAATCCTCTATGTAGTGTTGTTGTTTTTTTTTAATTCAATTTGAAGATCTAATTGGCTTTATAAAATGATTCATAAATCAGGCAGAATCACATCTTACAAGTAGGGAGGCAATCCAAAGTGCTCCCAAAAGGGAAATGTTTTTAAAGGCAGGAAGTCATAAACAGAAAGAAGGGATTATTTCAGGTGAGGTCACCTTCATTTGGGGACCAAAGGGTTGTAGGTGGATCACCTCCTCTTCCTTTGGGGAATGAAGAAGGCCCATATGACTGATCATATTATTAGTACTGACCAGAAAATTCTTGACTGACCAGTTAAGAATACATTTCTGGGGGAGGTTGAAAGTGCAGTTAGGTTAGGTTTGAAGCCTCAGTTTGGTGACTTGGCCCAAGTGACACCATTTTGCATCTCTGGTTTTCTTTTGAATAGTGTCTATTGGCTAGTTACATGCCATAAGAAACCAAATGGTTCATGTGCTTAGTAGATTTCTTCATTGGAAATGTCATTTTGTATCTCAAGAGCCTAACACAGTGTCTGGCACAGCATGAGTGCTCCATAAATATTTGTTGGATAAATGAGCTCTAAGAAGTCTTAGACTAAGCAATTTAGTTCTCTTCTCACTACCTACTGTGCTAAAAATCTCCTTAGCTGATACTATATGACACTTAGGAGACCTTTCTTGTTTTTTTTTTTATATATTTCATATAAAAAAGGTTCAAAGAAAAAAGTTGAATAGTACTTCGGCATATATTTATGGAACACCTGCCATGTTCAAGGCACTGTTGGGGAAATAAAACTCTAAGGCAATGTTTTCCCTACAATAGCTTAAAGCCTCAAAGAAGAAGTAAGAAATGCATTCTCAGAATTACAGAATTTCTTTTTTATTTTTTTTTAGATTTTATTTATTTATTTTATTTGACAGAGAGAGATCACAAGTAGGCAGAGAGGCAGGCAGAGACAGAGGGGGAAGCAGGCTTCCTGCTGAGCAGAGAGCCCGATGCGGGGCTCGATCCCAGGACACTGAGAGGCTTAATCCACTGAGCCACCCAGGCGCCCCACAGAATTACAGAATTTCTAATAATAAATGCAGCCATATGAAATTGGTATGCCTCAAATATTGCATGTGAATTACAAAATAAGTCTCCTGCTTGTTGAATGCTTCAAGTTGTTGAATGTTGAGACCGAATAACCCTGAGCCATCCCTGGCCATGAGTAATGGTCTTATTTTTAGCGTTTTCCTTACTAGGTAAAAGTACTCTCCAGTTTTTGAAAGCTTGCATTACACCACTTTGCTTTTAGGAAGGGCCTACACTGGTATCTGCTTTCACTAACCAAAAGATATCTTGAGACCATTTCGTTTATAGGAAAAAAGGCAAAAAGTGAAAATAGCATTCAGCAGGTTTTGCAGGGAGCCATGACAGAGGCAGCAGGCGCCCTGAGCTGTAAGAATTGATCCCCCCACCCCCTCCCCACCCAGGCTCCTTCTCCCACCACCCTCAGCCTCTTAGCATTGAGCCTCCATAGCTGTGAACCATGTCAGGGAACATTTATGCTTTACGTCTATTTATTTTGTGCATCTATTAGCAAGCTGTGTCCTAAGGTATCAGGAAAGGATAAGAGACATTATTTGGGGGGTCTGGAAAAGCTCAAAAGTGTTTACATACAAATGAATGGTAATTGCCTTTTCAAGTTGTGCCATTTTGGCTTACAAAAGGTTTCAAAGGAGCGTTCTACTTTCAAAAGGGGGTGAGGGAGAAACCTATACTTTTTTTCAAGTTAATTAATTTTTTAAAAGATTTTATTTATTTATTTGACAGAGAAAGACACAGTGAGAGAGGGAACACAGGCAGGGGGAGTGAGAAAGGGAGAAACAGGTTTCCTGCCGAGCAGGGAGCCCAATGTGGGGTTCCATCCCAGGACCCTGGAATCATGACCCAAGCCAAAGGCAGACACTTAACAAGTGAGCCACCCGGGTGCCCAGAGAAGCCTGCCTTTTAAAAACAGCTGTAAAGTTGCTGAGTGTGGTAGTCTCCACTTTCCCTTTCGCCAAGCCATTCTCTTTTGTCTGCAGCTGACCTCTCTCCACACCACTGACTACATCAGTCAGACTCCATGATCCACTGGCTTTTGGTTCCTTTGGGCCATTGGGAGGCAGTGGCAGGAGATGAGGGGCACAGAGAGAAAGATCAGAGTGTTTATTCACCTCTCTGCCTGGGAGCTGTTCTGATAACAGCTGGACCTCTCTTGATTATGGATCCCTTCTCAAGACCCGCTACTCCACCTCACACCAGGAACGCTCTTCACTTTTGCCCCCGTGATGGTTAATTTCATATGCCAAGTTGACCGGGCCATGGGGTGCCCAAACATTTGGTTAATGTTATTTCTGAGTGTGTCTGTGAGGCTGTTTACGGATGAGATTAGCATTTGACTCAGTGGACTGTGTAAAGGAGATTGTTCACCCCAGTGAGGGTAGGTCTCATCTAATCTGTTGAAGGCCTGAGTAAACTAAAAGGCTGAGTAAAAAAGAATTCTTTCTCTTTACCTGACTATCTTTGAGCTGGGACATCAGCCTTCTCCTGCTGTTGGACTCAGACAAGAGCTGGAACAGTACCGTCAGCTCTCCTGCTTCTGGAGCCTTCGATTTCAGGCTGTAGCTCAAACCCATGGGCTCTTCTGGGTCTTTGAGTAGCCCACCTGCACTTCTGGGGACTTCTTGGCCTCTGTAACTGCATGAACTAATTCCTAATTAGTTAATGAACTAAAGAATATATTATATATATATGTATATGTATATATAAACATATACGTGCATCCATCCATACATATGTACGTATCTTACTGGTTCTTTCCCTTTGGAGAACACTAACTAATACTCCCTTTCAGACCCAGAGATGTAACAGCTTCCCACTACTGTCAGCCTCTGAGTGCCTCAACATTGCTTGTTGGTTCCTTCAGCCCTGCTCACACCTCTGTAAATAGTCCCTGCTATAAAGTTTCTCAAAATCCCAGTTGAGGCTGCCATCTGTCTCCTACCAGAAGGCTGCCTGAAGCAGTTTCCCAGAACCATCTTCTTGTTTACTATACCAGCTGGGATGACACTGGAGTTCACATGCCTGAGCTCAGAGGTACCTTAACACCCACTTCCAAAACTGCCGGCCTCCAAACACTCCCACTCACGGAACTAGGTTTGCTCAGCAATGGCCAATCTCCCTCATTCAAGTGAAGGCTGGGCATCACCTAGAAAATGAAGAATTTGTAGAGCTCATTTATTACAAGGGAGTTCTCCAATATGGGAGTGTTGGAGAAGCAACTGATGTGTAAAGATTTTGTTTTATTTAAATATAGAATGATAACAGGTTACTCATGCTTCGGATTGCCTACTTTGTCTGGATCTTTTGTGAAAATACCACCGTAAGTTGAAAGACAGTAAGATATAGATAAAATAATCCCTTTTCACTGTGTTTTGGGTACATGATGGATCAAACAGGTTTGGGTCCATTGGTTTTTATCCTTCAGGCATTTTTAATAATTTTATTTATTAAAGAAACATGTTCTTTGTTCCAAACAACTGACTTTCATACTTTTGTTATGAGATTTCTCTTGTCTCACAATTGTTTGTTTATATATCCAGAGTAGTATACCTGTTCTCACAGCAACACCTTTACCTTATCATTTTATCTATAACTGTTCTAGTAAACAAGTCACTCTAAGCATTCATTAAAGGGAAATAATGAATAAATAGTAATGCACCTTGAAATTTAACTCATTTATAAATTGTGAACACTGAAACTAACCAGTATTTCTCCTGTGGCAGCAAGGGCTCCTCTCTCCTTCCTGTAAATGGTCCTGCCCCTCACTTCTTTCCAGACTACTTCTTATCTATTGCATGTTGCAATCCTTTGAAATTGACTAGCAACCTGTGAAATTGCCCGAAATTCCAAGGCAAGCTGTTCTTTCCCTTCCTGTGGCTTGCAGACTGCCTTTTACCAATGTAAATAAAAGTCTGACGTTTTCAAATCCTCACCTACAAGCACACAAATCACAATACATCCCTTCTACTCTTCAAACGTGCATGTCGATACAGGAGAATTAACAGTTTCTGTAATCATAGAGAAGTCTGAGTTTTCTTTTGCTTTGTTCTGTTCCTCTCTCACTTTGCTGATATTTTATATAGTTATTTGGTGACTCAGTGGTAAACCTAAGAATTTTATTTATTTATTTCTTTTTGAAAGGCAGACTGCCACGTGCAGCACCTTATTTGGATGTGTCTGGAGTCTCTACTCTCCCACGTTTCCCTACAAATGGACCTTGAGAGCTTGTTTGGAGGTCCTAGCTGGGGAGCATAGCTATTCCTATACCCTTGACTGAAGAAGGGTCCTCTCCTCTATCAGGGAAGGTCATCCTCTTTGACCTTGCATGCAGCTTCAGGAGGGACGCACATGGAGCAGTGAGGGAGGAAGGGGACACCCACCTAGCCAGCCAGATCAGCCAAATCAACACTGGCGATCTATAGGGTGACAGATGTTGCAACCAGATCACCACCACATCCAAACCTAAGAATTTTAAATTCTGGAACAAATTTTCACAGTGGTCTTCGTTACTCCTTGCAATGCAGGTTTCTTCCTGCTGTGTGTGTGTGTGTGTGTGTGTGTGTGTGAAATATATATATATATATATCCTCCATTTTTTGAAGAGAGAGATGCAGGTAACTTCTTTCCTGATTTTTGTATGTTTTTCCTGGGTACAGGTGTCAGTAATTAACCCTCAGTAAACGGAGCAATCTATACTCCGTCACTTGCCACTCCTTTGGCCTGTAGAGTTCAGCAGAAATGGATGTTTGCTCGGTCTTAGGTGGAGATACAAGGAACTCTAGCAATTCTCTGAAGCTATTCCTTGTTGAATTAGAAGAACTTTGACATATTAGTAGCCAGAAGTTAGTTATAAAGCATCAGTGTCTTACCGCAATAGGAGTGACTTGATACTCGTTGAACAATCCAATGAAGGGCTCCTGGTAGTGGGCAGATTTCCTCCAGAAGTGATGCAGGGACCCAGGCTCTTTCCATATCAAAGCTCTTCCATGTAGTAGGGACTGAGTCCTTGGAGACCAAAAGCCAATGGGAGAAGAGCATGGAGCATGTCCAATGAGAGCTTGTTCATGTTCCATTATGGAGTGCTCGGCCATGTGGCTCCAGCTCAACCCAAAGAAGCTGAAAAACTTGGGCCCCAGCTGAGCGGCTACTTCCCAATCACAACACCCACTGAGAGAAAAGAACACAGGTATGCTGTGGTCCACAAGCTGACTCTGCCACAGGAAGCAGTGGGCCCAGAGGATCTGACCCCCAACAGAATTCACATAGACTGAGGGAAGAGGCAGAGCTAAATCTGAAACTGGGAATGTGAGAGATATCCTCAGCACATTGTTCTTTTGGTCTACACCACAAGGCCTGGTATTGCTATTGTTATCTCTCCTTTGAGTGGGAAGTCCAGATGTCTCACCTCCCAAGATATGGAAGACATATATTGGATTTAGCAGTCATTTCCTCCCTGCACCCATGCTTCCTTCTTGGAGAACAATCCACCCCTTCATTCTAATGGTCTCACCATACAAACCCCACTGAGAGCAATGGATCCCATGTCTTATTCCTTTCATGCTTGGTCACAGTTGACTAGAACAGGGTTAGACACCAAGTCAAGCCAAGCTAATCAGGTACCATCTCCCAGAAACTGAGGTTTGGGATTCAAAGATACTTAGTTGGTCTGTGTTAAACTCCCTGGTGAGAAAAAACTGGTATTGGCCATCTCTGGTTCAGCCTGTGTTATAGCTGCTCAGAAAGTCAATCTGGTGGGGGGTGCCTGGGTGGCTCAGTCATTTGAGCACCGAACTTTGGCTCAGACCATGATCCCAGGGTCCTGGGATCCAGCCCTGGGATCGGGCTCCCTACTCAGCAGGGAGTCTGCTTGCTCCTCTTCCTCTCACTCTGCCCCTCCCCCTTCTTATGTGTTTGCTCTCTCTCTCAAAAATAAATAAATAAAATCTTTAAAAAAATAAGAAAGTTGATCTGGGGTGGCATAGAGAAACAGAAAGACTGAGAGAAACACTAAGTCCAAACATCAGTTCCTGGTTCTCTCAGGTTAGCAGCTCCCAAAAATGTCTTTCCAAAAGATATCTTTTTGAGTTGGAGCTATCATGAATGAGTTTAATTCCTTGTAGTCAATTAGTCCCTAAAATTTTTTTCTACTTGGTTGAAGAGCATTATCTCCCTAATGACAATAATGGAGTATAATTGTAAAGTAAAGCACATCCACCGGATTTATTACCACACTCCAGAAACAGGACCCATTCTATGCCCAAACATTAAGAACGTTCCAGGGGTGGTACAGAAAAAGACAAAGTCAAGCACAGTGCCAGTTGCAAGCCAAATACCAAATCCTGTGAGCTTTCTTTGGATGGTGTGGAAAACTAGATAAAGTGAAATCATGGATTCTCTGAAAAAGTGTGCTTGAAGACCAGAGACTAAAAAGCCAAGAATGTTTTTCATGACCATGTATGCATTGCTAGTGTGGCAAACAAAGAAATGGTTCTCAAGGTTGTATCCATCTTAATCCTCAAACCTGTAAATGCTACTTTGTATGGCAAAAGGGACTTTGCAGATGTGATTAAATTAAGGATCTTTAGACTAGGAGATTATTCTGGATTACCTGGGTGAGCCTGATAGAATTACCAAAGGCCTTATAAGAAGAAGACAAAAAAATCAAAGTATAAGAAAGAGATAGAACTTAAGACCCATTTCAGACTACTTTTTTTATTTTTTATTTTTTATTTGAGAGAGAGACAGTGAGAGAGAGCACGAGCAAGAAGAAGGTCAGAAGGAGAAGCAGACTCCCCGTGGAGCTGGGAGCCCAATGCGGGACTCGATCCTGAGACTCCGAATCATGACCTGAACCGAAGGCAGTCGTCCAACCAACTGAGCCACCCAGGTGTCCCCCATTTCAGACTTCTGATCTTGAGGAATAGAAGAGATTAAATTTGTGTTGTTTTATGCAACTAAATCTGTGGTAATTTTTTGGTAGCAGCAATAGGAGACTAACACAGGTAGTAAATAGTTCCTTGAATGTCATTTCACGATGAGCTCAACAAAGGTATGAAAGAATGCACCCTACTTTTCCTGGCATTTTATGGAGGAAGGAGGGGAAGCCCCCTCACCAAATGGCTCTTTCAAAAACAGGTTGGAGGGGTGGCTTATGCAGGAAGATAAGAGTAGGTCTTTATCTTCAATTCCAAATATGCTGAGTCTGGAAGAGAAGTAATTCTAATAGAGATCATTCCTTTTTTTACAGACAAGTGGGTTTAGAGACATGACCTCTTCACCAGGTATATCAACCTTCTAGAATAAATAAAGTTCTCCCCTTGAGCACTTTTGTAGAGCACATAGAGGTTACTAGGCCTCTCTATATCTTTATCTCTTTAATGAAAAAGTCCTCTTCTTGATACAGATTTGTTGGCAGTTGCTCATGCTTGGAGAAGAGAGGATTACTATCTTTCATAACTTTTGGTTGACCAATAGGAATTTTTTGGCCTCAGAGCATCCAAGCTTTGCAAATTGAGACATAAAGGAAGGAAGGAAGGAAGGAAGGAAGGAAGGAAGGAAGGAAGGAAGGAAGG